>NC_133659.1:28089076-28374076 GCF_037893015.1 Macrotis lagotis
CTGAGAAGCTCCTGGTTCAAGCAGGGTTTGGAAGTCCTTAAACTCCTTCAGTCATTTATTGACTTTGAGACAGTAGCCCATCAGGAGCCTCTCTCAATCTATTTCGTCATTCTTTTTTTTTCAACTCTTCCCTAACTTACTGAGAAGGCAAGCAATATGATATCACTTATACATGTGAAATCATATAAAACATTTCCATATTAATCATATTTAAAAAAAGAAAATGAGAAAATTATACCTCATTTTGCACTCAGAGTCCATCAGTTTTCTCTCTGGGTGTGTATAGCATTTTTTTCATCATGAATCCTTTGGATTTGTTCTGGATCATACAGTTTATCAGAGTAACCATAAAATTGCTGTTACTATATGCAGTGATTTCCTGATTCTTCTCACTTCATGTTGTCTCAGTTCATATAAGACTTCTCTAGTCTAGATTTCTTTTTTTGATTTTGACTTTCAGGTAGGCCAATATTTCTTTATACCCCGCCCCCAACAGTGAAAACAGTCATTTCCCCATTTTCTATACCATCTCATCTTGTATCTTTTATATCTAAATTATAGAATTGTCCAAAAATTTTTAAATCATCTCTCCTCAATCTATTTTACAGACATTTCTGATGAGATATTTCACATTTTCTTCTATTTTTTTTTATTCTTTTGACTTTGTTTTATTGTTTCTTGTTGTCTCATGGAGTCTTTAGCTTCCACTTGCCAATTCTAATTTTTAAGGAGTTCTTTTCTTCAGTGAATTTTTGTGTCTCTTTTACCATTTGGTCTATTCTACTTTTTAAGGTGATATTTTCTTTAATACTTTTTCTGCCTCTTTCACCAAACTGTTATTTCTCTTTTCATAATTTTCTTCCATCACTCTCATTTCTTTTCCCAATTTTTCTTCTGTTATTCCTCTCTTCTGTACTTCCAGGAATTCTTGTTGTTCTTGGACTCAATTAGCATTTTTCCCCTGAGTCTTCCTTTGTAGTTGTTTTCATATTACTGTCTTCTGAGTTTGTATCTTTATCTTCCTTGTGACTATCTAGCTTTTTAAAATCAAATTCTTTCTCTCATTGTTTGCTAATTTTTCTAGCCTATTTTTTGACCTTGAACTTTATGTTAAAGTTGAAGTCTGCTCACCTGGGAGTGGGAAGGTATTATCCAAGCTCCTGGAATTTTTGTGCTACAATTTTCAGAGCTAGTTTTCAGAGTCTTCAAGTTTTTGCTGCTTCCAAGATTGTGTGATTTAGGGAGAGGTATAGTCACTGCTCTTCTAATATGTCCCTTGGTCCCTTGCAACTGCATATAGTAGCTTTCCTGTTTGCTTTAGTAGTATGACCAGGGTCCTTGTAACCTTTGTGACTGACCACCAGTGCTCCATTCGGTCCTACAACTGGGGTAACTTCTTTTTATTTTTTTTAGGTTTTTTTTTTTTTGCAAGGCAATGGGGTTAAGTGGCTTGCCCAAGGCCACACGGCTAGGTAATTATTAAGCGTCTGAGGTCAAATTTGAACTCAGGTCCTCCTGACTCCAGGGCGGGTGCTCTATCTACTGCGCCACCTAGCTGCCCTGGGGTAACTTATTATGAGCAAAAGAGTTGCCATTCAGCACCAGCTATACCCAGTGTCAGCAAAGGGGTTCCTTGTAGTCTCTTTTTTGACCAATTGTCTGATTCCCTTACCATCTTTGGACTGAGAGCTCTCAAAGCTGCTGCTGCTACCATCATATGTGTGGGCTCACAGACTTCTCCTGCTGACTTAAATTTTCCTGGACCAGAAAAATATGTCACCAACCTTTGACTGTGCAACTTCAAAATTTGAGGCATAATTTTAAAGTTTTTTGGAGGAGAATGTTGAGAAAGTTCGGCTGGGTTGTCTCTAATCTACCATCTTGCCTCTACCCCTAAAATATCCAAGGTATATTTCTTCCTCATCCTTAAAATGTAGGTCCATAATCCTTTTGAAGTCCTGAAGAGCAAAAACAAATGAGATAATGTGTCCAAATCACTTTGTTCACCAACACTAGATAAACTTTAGTAGTATTATCCTCATATATTGGAATAAGGATTTAAAACCAAGTCCAAATTAATGGCAAAGCCAGGGCTTGACCTCAGAGGTCCTGGCTTCTAGTTCTGTGCCCTCAGAGGTTCATCCCACCATACTAGATAAGGTAGTTCATTTGAATTGGAATTTGAACAGGAAGGAAAGAAAACATTCACTGACCACTTAGTAAAGGATTGGCTGCCTTCCCTTCCCAGCCCCTCCTGACTCACATGTGCACAGTCACTCTGAGCCAGTCCAGTGGTCCTTAGACCAAGGCAGCTGCTGCCTTCTTCTCCATTGTATTTAACCACTGTAGAGGATAGAAGGTATGGGGAGGTGAGCTGGAAAGGGTCTCTTAACAGATCTTCCTTGAAGATTCTACTAGGTTCTATAGAGGGGCCTGTACAGACAAGACCCAGTCAAGAGAATACCCAAAGTTTTAAAGGCAAACTAGTTCCTGTCCTCATACCTTTTATCAGGGGAAACACCTTGTCCATGGATAAGTAACCATAATTCTAGAGATAAGGTTAGGAGCTGGGCTTGAGCTTCCTTCAGTGGAAGCAGGTACCTTCTGTGCAGCACTACTGAGAGGTTAAGTCACCTATCAAGGGTCACACAGCCAGTCTCCATCAAAGGCAAGACACAATACCAAAAATATGCCAGGTGCCTTCAGGGAAGGACCCTGGCCACTGGGGCTGGGGGGGTAGGTCTTCCTTCCAAAAGATACTAGGAGAGATCAGGGGTTCATCTTCCTGAACAGTTGGAAAGTCCTCATCTCCAGAAGGACTCCTCTTGGAGGCCCTCCCATATGTGGTTGAGAGAACGCTTTCCTAGTCTGGGATTCAGGAGACTTGATTTACAGTATTAGTTCTGCAACTATGACCTTGAGGAATCCTCTTTAACTTAAGCTTCACAATCTGAAATGAACAGGTTGTTCCCCTGATTTTCAAGGCCCTTCCTAGCTTGGTCTTTGCCCATTCCAGGGGTCTGATAATGAAGTCCTGGGTGCAAATGAGGACCTTCTGGGCATTCAAGCTCAAAACCTTCCACTTCCCAGTCCTGTAGGCTTTATTTATGAATTATGGAGTTGAGATCACGCATCACCCATAGTTTATTTAGAGCCTGTAGCTCTTTATTTACTGTAGCTGGAGGCCTTGGTGAGCTGAGGCTTTGACAGGATTTCACGTTGATTCATCAGAGCCCTGGCTCAGGATCAGGTGGCAGCTAAGTCACATAAGGTTATTCAGAACGCATCAACAATGTTGCTTAATAATTCAGAACCAGTTTGTTCTGTTTAGAGTATTAAGAAATTTTAAATCCTTTTAATTAGCCAATTCTAACAGCAATTTAAATGAACAGGAAAAAATCTGTTCCTACCGGAAAGGACGACTATTTGTAGCTTCATGTAATCTAGGCTGCACCGTGTGGCCCAGGCCCAGGCAGTGTACACAGGAGTGGCCATTGTCCCTGTCAGATCCCAGAGAGGGTCAAGTCAGCACAGGGTGATTCCAATCATAGGTGCCTAGGACCCCCTGCAAAGAACTAGGGAGATCAAGATGGATAAGCCCCCAGTCCTGCCTAGTACAGGGATGAAAGACAGGCACTTAGAATACTTAAGGACTTTGAGGAGCTGGGATCCTCTGATTTCAGGCCCTGCTTCCACTGACACAAATTGGTCTCCTATGCAGAAAAGGTGGTCTTTTTGTAATCCCATAGAATCTCAGTTGGAAGAAGTCCATCTCTACTACCCTTAGCCAAAATGGGAATTCCTTCCCTTTAAAACATTCTTGAAGACCCCTAGTGTTGAGGGGAACTAACTATCCCAAGCCTCCTGGCTATCACACTTCTCTTGGCCACTTTGCATGTTTTCCCTTTTGCTCCTTGTTCTAGCTTTTGGGACCAACCAGAACAAAGCAAATGCTTTCTCTATGGACCATTCTTATAGACACTTGACCCTAGATCTGTTGAGTCTGTAGGCTAAACCTCCCCAGTTCCTTTAGCACTTCTTATATGTCATGAATTAGAGGTCCTTTTTGCATTCTGGCTGCCCCCTCTGGATGTTCTACAGTCCCTCCAGGCCTTTCCTAAACTGTGATGCCCAAAAGTGAGCACCTTGTTCCAGAGAGATTTTTACAGGACTGTCATCTACCTTTTTTCTGGGTATATTCTCATTATTGATCACTGATGGGAAATTCAGTTTCGCTAAGCAAATTTTGATTATTAGGAACTTCCTCCATCTGCTAAACCTAAGTTTGCTTGATGTGCCCATACTACTCTTCCATTATTGCTAGTTCTACCCTCTAGGCAGAGAATGACCTTTCAGAATCTTTGAATTTCTGACAGTAGCTCTCACAATGAAGTGCCCATAGCTCTTGGAATGGCCTGTAAAGATGCCTTGCTTCCGCACCTGAAAGTTCTTTCCATGCCCAGAATTATCTGACCCTCTCAAGAAACTTCTCCATTCATTCCTCTGTTTCCATCATTGGCTCCACAGCTAAATCCCATCTCTTCACCTGATGTCCCTTAAGTTTTTCTACAACCTTCCATGTATTCTCATGGTTCTAGCCCACATCTCTCCTTGGTGTCTTCATGACCCCCAGCTCAGCTTGTTTCATACCAAGTTCTTTGTCTTCTCTGTTTCTTTATGACTTCTATCCTGTGCACTGTCTGTTCACACTTGTAGCAGTAGGATTGTCCCTCGATCTTTCAGATTTTGTCAGTTGCCAAAACCTGTGAATTCTCCCTGCAAAATCTCTGGTTTTGTAAAATTCTCTCTCTCATCATGACCACCATTCCAATTCGGATTGTTTTAAAGAACTTCTTTCCATGTCTTTCTTCTTCTAGATCATCCTTTATGCCTTTGTCCAATGGCCTTCTTTGTACAGAGCACTGGATGTAAGGCTCCAGCTCAGAGCTCCTCATGAGTGCTCATCACATTCAAAATGAAAGTAGAATTCCTTTGTGTCTGGTCTTCAGAACCTTCCTCTGTCTAGAACCCATTACCATTCCTGGCTATTGAATTGAGCATTTCCTATATACCCCCCCCCACCATGCTTTCCTACTTCTCTGCCATTCATCTAGATGGTTTCCTCTGCCTTAACTACCCTCTCCATCCCTCCCCACATTTGAATTTCTACTCATACTTTGAAATTTCCCTCATGTGCTACCTGAGTGACCTATCTAGAGTTGGTCCTTCTCCCCTCATACCAAGTGTCTCACTTCATTTTCATCTTCTGACTCATTTGTTGCTTTATTTTGATTTATTTATTTAGACTCTGTGCACACCTTAGATTGTCAGCTTCCTGAGGACAAGGAATACTATATTTAAACTTTGAATCTCTCCTAATCCTGGGTACTAGATTTCTGTATAGATTTGTTACTCGCTGGGGATTGAACTGCATAGAATTGAAAGGATGGAAATTAATAGTTCCATTACTATAGATGAGGATTTCTCCAAGGTCACACATTGAGTCAGTAATGAAAGTAGGACTAAAACTCATGTTTGTTTCTATGTTGAACCAGCCTGCCCCACCTACATTCAGTGTCAGATAGATGCTAACTACCATCATTGATTCGTGTTAAGAATAAATGAAACTTGCTACTAATGCATGCTCTGCTGAGGGATGTGGGGGGGGCAGCATATTAATTGTTGATCTCAGTGATAAGAGAAATCAGTGGAGGCAGAAGGGTATTTACCATACTACATATTTAAATGGTGCTGTTCAACCTATTTTCCATTATGCTCATAAAATAATGGAATGTCTGAGTTGGAAAGGCCCTTGAAATAGTCTTCACCAGCATCATTCTAGACTAGCCACTGAGAAAGGAGGGTCTTGCACAAGTCATCTCCTGTACTGCTGGCAGAACTGAGCCTTGAACCCAAATCTTTTGACTTCCAATCCATTGATCTTCCCAATGTACCAACCTGACTTTGTGGATTCACCTCTTTCTAATAGCTTCCATTTTAGTGGAATTCAGGTTTTCTCTTCTTAACACTCCTCCTGCAAGTCTCCTCAAAAGTTGGGGAAACCCTGGTCTCTGCTTGGGCCTCATCCAGGCTCCTACTGGCCCAGCCTTCAAAGCAAACACCTGCTCCATTCACAGTTCTTGCCTTCCAGTTTCATAAGCTTTTGCAGAGATAAAATGTAATATCAACATAGCTCTGAGAGAGCCTTGGTAACATTCAAGATATTCAAAGTGCTGCATCTGGTAACTGGAAGATTTAATGATCTCCTGCTGTTGGGGTAATTGGATAAGTAAATACATCAGAATAAATCATGATGGCGGCAAGCCTTTTGTGGACAGCTGAGGACTCAACTCTTTTAACTCACGTTCAAAGCCAAAGCTCTAGGATGCTGTCTCTGTGGAGAGGGTGTGTGTGTGTGTGTGTGTGTGTGTGTGTGTGTGTGTTTGTGTGCACGCATGCGCACACACACACACACGTGCTCATGTGTGAGAGAGTGTTCACTCTACCTTTCGTAGCCTGGATGTACATCCAAATATGTTAAAAATTCTCCTTACCTAAGCCCCAGCACCATCAGTGACCGAAGGAGTAAAGGCATCGGATGTGGAATCAAGGGATGTAGGTTCCACACCTATGCCTCTGCCACTTGCTGCTCTGTGACCTTCCCAGCCAAGGGTCATCCAGGCTCTGTTTAAAGGCCATGAAGAGAACCACCCCCCCCACACACACACACACACAACCCAGGTCCCTCAGCAAATCATGCATTTGTTGCAAGTTTTATTACCAGTATGATTCAATAATGATGGTGGCCAGCAGCTGTCTGACACTGAATGTTCCAGAGCCTTTTCACATCCATTCTCCTATTTTGAGTCTCCCAGTAGCCTTTATAGGAAAGCAAGGCAAGATTTGTTATTGGGGTTGTTTTTTTTTTAGGTTTCTTTGCAAGGCAATGGGGTTAAATGGCTTGCCCAAGACCACACAGTTAGGTAATTATTAAGTGTCTGAGCCCAGATTTGAACTCAGGTACTCCTGACTCCAGGGTTGGTGCTCTATCCACTGTACCACCTAGCCACCCAAGATTTATTATTTTCATTGAGAACTTAGATTGGAGCAATGGCATTCCCAAGGTCATGTACCTGAAAACAAAGCTGTAACTCAAGAAAAAGCTGTGAGTCAAGAAAATTCAGATGGAGTTAAATCATTCATTACCACATCAATTTGGACATGGACCTAGCTATTTCTGATTTGTATAAAACTGTCAAGTCAGCAAACATTTTGAGCAAGTGTGTGAGGCACTGTGCTAAGAGTTTAGGATACAAAGAAAGGCAAAAACCATTCCCTGCCTCAAGTCTAATGTGAGAAACAGCATGTCAGTAACTACATACAAACAACATGTTTACAAGCTAAATTGGAAATAATCTCAGTAAAGTCTTAAGGAGGACTGAAAAGACTTCTGCCAGAAAGAATGTGGGGTAGCAGGTAAAACTTGAGGGAAGCCAGGAGGGAAGACTAAGGAGAGAGAACTCCAAGCAGGGCTATAGCCAGATGACCATGTTTGTCTCCCTGGTTAGTGCCTGCTTTTCTCTTGGTGTCCCCAACTTCTAGCACTGTGTCTGACCCTGTAAATTAAAAAATTCTGTAGTATCCTTATTATTCTTCCCATTTCACAGATGAGGAAACTGAATCCAAAGACTTTAAATGTGGTCCCAAGGATCACACAGCTCAGAAGTGTCAGAGTTTGAAATTCCACTCTGATACTCTGACTCCAGTGTACTTTCTATGGCCCATGGCTGCCTAAGGTTATTGAAGTAACTTTGGTTTTAAGGCACATCCTCCATTGAGAGTGGATCTTGATCTATACAAGTCAAGAAAAGAATTGAAATAGAGTTGTGCTGACCCAAGAGGGCAGGTTCGGGAAGCAAAGCGAAGCTATCTATTGTCGTTGGGTCATGTCAGAAAGTATCTTTTGAGTCTTAAATCTGTGACATCCCAGCCTATGCAGGTGGGGTTGTGTGGGGTGGGGCCTTGTTTGTCCTCTGGAGCATGATTTCACTGGGCAGACCAACTTAGCACCTAGAGAACATCAGTAAAAGCCATATCAAGGGAGGGGACAAAATGATGCAATGAAAACCCTAAATACAAGAAAGGGTCAGCAGAAGAAGTCATCAGGAGGAGCAAGGTAGTTAGGAAGGTTGCATAGAGGAGATGGCTGACAACTGTGCCTTCTCCCTCCTAAGAGCTTTTCAGACACAGGCTCAAATCACATTCTGGAATATGGGAGAGAAAATTATTGGTCAAGTTCAAGTTCATCCAGCTGCCCTCTGAGTTCTTGTCCAGCTCAGAGTGTGGGATTCTGAGATGTTAACTGTCCAAACATTCAGAAGGTCAAATCTGGTTTCAGAAACCAAGAGAACAGAGACAGACCATTGTATTTAGACTCCAGACTTCACCAGTACTATGCTGTGGGACTCTGGTTAAGTCTTTTCCTCATTCTCAGAATACTCAGTAGTTTGGATATGAGAAGCTCCTGGGACTCTGCAAGCTCAGAATTACATTGCAATAAGTGATTGACTTCCCATTTTTTTATGCAAATAAAAGTCTCAGTCTCTCTCTCTCTCTCTCTCTCTCTCTCTCTCTCTCTCTCTCTCTCTCTCTCTCTCTCTCTCTCTCATTTCTGCCTCCTGACTTCCATGGCATCCTTCAAGTCCCAGACCAAATCCCACAATCTCCAGGAAACCTTTCCTAATCCTCCTTAATTCTTGTGTCTGCCTCTTGATCATCTCCAATTTAGCCTATATTTGTCGGTTGGGCTACTTTAACCTGCTTGGTCTTCCCTGCTTTTCCCTAGGGTCCCCTCTGATGACTAACTGAAGGTGATTGGTGAAGACCACCTTGACCAATCAGGGGAAAAAAGTGTCTAGACAGGAGAGTTCTACTTCTCTTCCACCCAAACCAGCAGTTCCTCTCTTTTACCCCTATATTCCCACCCTGTCTAATGTTGGACCCTCAGGAGCATATGATATAGCTTACCTGATCTTTCCTAGTCTCTTCTCTCTTATCTGGAACTTGAATTTTGACTCCACAAGAAAATACCCCCATGTATGATTAGTCTTTCTTTAGATATAACTGCTCCTGGGCCAGAAGTTCAGAGTATCCTGAATTGAAAACTGGAAAGGATCTTAGAGACCACTAAATCCAACTATCTCCTTTTGTAGAAAACTGAGGCCTAAGAGAGACTCAAGATTCCAACATCCCTCTGGTAATGAGTGAGTAGCAGAGCCAGGAGTCTCACTTCTCTGGATCCAGAGCATTTTTAACTGTGTGGCATCTTCCCCCCCTCAAAACCAGAGAATCATTTTGTTTTAGTGCCTGGCAGAGTAAATAATTCTGATTCCAGTTGACATTTTGTGAATATTTCATGTTGTATTTTCTTCCTCTTTGAACTTTTCCTTTTCCTTTTTTTTTATAAATTTGTACTGATATAATTTGGTTTTGTATTGCTTACATTTCCTTCTACTCCCCTTCCCTGTCCTAGAGAGCCATCAAACTCTATAAAAAAATTTAAAAAGAAAGCAATTAAAAGAAAGTTTCAGCATATTGAGAAAGCCCAATATTCTAATCCTTGTTCCATGCCCTGGGACTCCCCTTTCTGCAAAGAGCTTTTGGGGGTCCAGCTTGTCAGTTGTTTCATTGTTGTACATGGTTAGTCACTGTGTCTCTTGTTCTGTGGATCAGCCATTTTATTTTCCATCAGATGATTCTTAGAAGTCCCTCCACACTTCTCTGTACATCCTGTTCATCTTTCTTAGGATACAATCTTAAGATTCATGTGCCACAGCTGTTCAACCTTCTCCCAGTTAGTGAGTGTCTGCTTCATTTTCATACTTTGCCACCACAAACACATCAACATTCTGGGGTGGGGGAGCCCTTTTTGTCAATGGCCTAGGATGGGGGTTGAAGAGGCAACAGACTAATCAAAGTTTATTTAAATCAATTTTATTTTGTACGGTTCCTATGTCTTGCCTCTGACCCTCCTTGTATTGCAGCCCCCACACTGTCTTCGACCTTTCTTCCTACTGAAACAACAAGGACAGTCCTATCTGTCATGACTGGTTTGCAAGAAATAACCAACCTGAAAAAGGGGCTTTCCTATAACTAGCCCCTAGCACCAGGCCTAAAGAACCCCCATCCTAAAATTACCTTGCACCTAAATTGAAACCTATATCAACTTTGTCTTTTGTTTCTTTGGAGAATCTCTGTCCATGTAGGTGGGACCGCCTTGTTGGTGACTTCAGTAAAACTTTGTGGGTTCCTAAATTTATGATATTGGATTGGACCTCTGGTTCTGGTTTGTGGCAGGACTGACAATTTTTCCTATCATAAATGGTCGAAGTATATAGGCATTTTAGTTTCTTTTCATAACTCCAAATCCCTTTACAGAATGCTTGTACCTTTCACAACGTCACCGACAATGCACTAGTTATACCTGTCTTTCCACATCCTATACAACAATGGCTATTCCTATCTTTTGTCATCTTTCCCAGTTTGCTGTGTGTGAGGTGAAACCTTAAAGATATTTTGATTTGCATTTCTCTTAATAGTGATTTGGATCATCCTTTTATATAATCTGACCTTCTTCATGAGAGCTGTTTGTTTAAATCTTTTGACCACTTGTCTGCTGGGAAATAGCTTTGGGTTATATATTTCTATTAGATATTCATGTATTTTGAATAGCAAGTTAAGAAATCTGATACAGATTATTTTTCTCAGTCAACCCCTCCTAAATCCTAATTTTACTCAAAACCAAAATTATCAACTTTATCTTTTGTTTCTGCCTCTGTCTCTGTTTAGTTAAGAATTCATTCCCTATTCGAGACTGCAAAGGGTATATAATATATTTCTCTTCTAATTTTTTATGGTATGATCCTTAATACTCAAATGACATAGCCATTTTGAATTGTGGAACTATGGTGTAAGATGTTCTAACTCTGATTTCTTCCAGACCCTATCAGATAGGGAGTTCTTTCCTAGTTAAGTTTTCAGGTATTGAACACTGAAATATTAGAGTCAAGTAATTTCTGATTCCTCATTGTTTAGTCTTTCATTCATTCATTCATAAAAAAAATTTTAACTAATACCAAATGGTTTTGATGTTTTCTGCCTTATGATATAGTTTGATGTTGGAAGTGCTATTTCCATTTTAGTCAACAATAAGCATTTATGAAGTGCTGACTGTGCCAAGTGCTGCTAAATTTTGGGGGGTGCAAAGAAAAAAAATTAGTCATTGTCTTCAAGGAGGGAACAGTCTAATGGAGATGGTAACACTGGCAACTGTGTTCATGAAAGAGAAAGGCCAGATGAATGGGAATTAATCTCCGAGGGAAGAGGCCAGCATTGAAGTGGGAGGCTGGGGGGGGGGGGCAGGAAAGAACTGAAGAGAATCCAGGATATGACAACAAGGAGGTAGAACATGCCTTAGTTGAGAGGTCCCAGGGAAAAGGCAGGGAGTCTGGAGACCAGTGTCTTAGAAGGCAGGAAATGACAGGTTATAAAAGGGTCTAATAGCCAACAGGATTTCCTATTAGACCTGGGAAGTAGTGTTTTCCCTTGATATTCTAGTTCTTCTGTAATTCCATATGAATTTTGTTATTTTGTCTAACTCTTAGTGTCCCTTTAGTAATTTAACTGACATAGTATAGATCTATACAATAACTTTGGTGGTATTGTCATTTTTATTATATTGGCATGACCCAGTCATAATTGCTAAACATCTCTCCAACTGTCTTAGGCATTCTTTTTTTTATTTTTTAATGGATATTTTATTTTTCCCATTACATGTTATGGATTTTCAACATTTATCCACATGCATATGCATATTTTTAAGTTAAATAATTTCCTTCCACTCTCCCTTCCCACCCGTCCCCCTTCCCTTAGCAGCAAACAATTAGGTGAATATTGTACATGCATATTTGTGTTTATTATATTAACAGATTAGTCATTTGGGGTATGAGGAATTAGGATTAAGGGAAAAGAAAGAAATACTTAAGAGAAATCTTTAAAAAGTGAATGTAGTGTTCTGAATGAAGGGGGTTTTTTGGGTTTGGTTTGGTTTGGTTTTTCCTCCTCTTGATGGGGATAGCATAATCCATAGTCAATCTTCAGCTCTCTGAACTGTTGAGAGGAGCTGCATCCATCAAGGTTGAACAACACACAATGTTGTTGTTGTTAATGTATACTATGTTCTCTTGGTTCTGCTCCCTTTGCTCAACATCAGATCTTGTAATTCATTCCACACTTCTCTAGAATTTGACCATTCATGGTTTCTTATAGAACAATAGTATTCCATAGCATTCATATGCCATAACTTGTTCAGCCATTTCCCAATTGATGAATATCCCCTTAATTTCCAATTCTTTGCCACTGCAAAAAAGAGTTGCTATGAATATTTTGAAACATTTTTTATGATTTCTTCTGGACAAATGCCTAGTATTAGGATTACTGGATCAAAGGGTATGATAAATTTTATTGCTCTTTGGGAATAGTTCCACATTGCACTCCAGAATGGTTGGATCATTTCACAATGCCACTGGCAATGAATTAATGTCCCAATCCTTCTTTAATCTCTCCAACATTGATCATTTCCTTTTTTGACAGCTTAGCCAATGTGATAAGTGTGAGGTGGAACCTCATAGTTGTTAAATTGTATTTCTCTGATCAGTAATGATTTGGAGCATTTTTTCATATGATTTTATATATAGCGTTAATTTCTTCATTTGAAAACTGCCTGTTCATATCCTTTAATCATTTATAATTTGGGAAATGGCTTATAACCTTATAAATTTGATGCAATTCTCTATATATTTTATAAATGAGACTTTTATCAGAATCTCTAGCTGTGAAAATTGTTTCCTAAGCTTTCTGTTTTTCTTCTAGTTTTTGGCCCATTGGTTTTTATTTAGTGCAAAAACTTTTAAATTCAGTATAGTCAAAATCCTCCATTTTGCAATTTAATATGTACTCTGCTTCTTGCTTAGTCATAAATTTTTCCCCTTTCCATATATCTGACAGATAGAGTATTTCTTAGTCTGCTTAAATGTTCCATGGTGATACACTTTTATGTCTAAATATTGTACTCATTTTGACCTTATTTTGGTATAGGATGTAAAATGTGGATCTCTGCCTAGTTTTTGCCATACTGTTTTCCAGTTTTCCCAACAATTTTTATCATTAGTGAGTTCTTATCCCAGAAGCTAATGTCTTTGGGTTTGTCAAACAGTAATCCATTGATCCATTACTCTTATTTCTTTTTTTAGTTTTTTTGGGGGGTTGGGGTTTGGGGTTTTTTTGTTTTCTTTTTTGGTTTTTTGTTTGTTTTTTTAGTTTTTGCAAGGCAATGGGGTTAAGTGGCTTGCCCAAGGCCACACGGCTAGGTCATTATTAAGTGTCTGAGGCCGGATTTGAACTCAGGTACTCCCGACTCCAAGGCCAGTGCTCTATCCACTGCGCCACCTAGCTGCCCCCTTTTTTAGTTTTTTTAGTATAGTTTTATATCTTTATATAGTTTTATGCTATAATTTTAGATGTTGTAGAGCTAGGCCAGCTTCCTTTACATTTTGTTTTTCATCAATTCACTTGATATTCTTCACCTTTTGTTGTTCCAGGTGAATTTTGTTACTATTTTTTCTAGCTCAGTAAAATAGTTATTTGGTAGTTTGATTAGTATGGCACTGAATAAGTAATTTAATCTGAGTAGAAATGTCATTTTTATTATATTACTTCGACCTAACCATGAACAATTGACATTTTTCCAATTGTTTCATCTGACTTTATTTGTGTGAGAGGTGCTTTATAATTGTGTTCATACTGGGTTTGTCTTGGAAGATAGATTCCCAAGTATTTAATGCTTTTTGCAATTACTTTAAATGGAATTTCTCCTGTCTCTTAGCCTTGCACTTTGTTATTTCTTTAAGAAACAGTTTGTATTCTATTAGAAACCAGGAGGGATGGGAATTCAGGGAAGTCTGGAAGGATTTGCATGAACTGACTTTGTGCAAGATGAGCAGAATCAGAACATTGTACACTCTAACAGCAATATGGGGGTGATGACCAACCTTGGATGGACTTTCTCATTCCATCAGTGCAACAGTCAGGGACAATTTGGGACTGTCTGCAATGGAGAATACCATCTATGTCCAGAGAAAGAATTGTGGAGTTTGAACAAAGACCAAAGACCATTACCTTTAATTTAGAAAAAAAAACTGTTATCTTATTATGTAATGCTACTATCTCATACTTTATTTTTCTTCCTTAAGGATGTGATTTCTCTCTCATCACATTCAGCTTAGATCAATGTATACCATGGAAACAAAGTAAAGACTAACAGATTGCCTTCTGTGGGGGGAGGGGGATGGAAGATTAGGGGGAAAATTGTAAAACTCAAAATAAATAAAATCTTTAAAAAAAAGGTTTGGGGGCAGCTAGGTGGCGCAGTGGATAGAGCACTGGCCCTGGAGTCGGGAGTACCTGAGTTCAAATCCGGTCTCAGACACTTAATAATGACCTAGCTGTGTGGCCTTGGGCAAGCCACTTAACCCCATTTGCCCTGAAAAAACCTTAAAAAAAAAAAAGGTTTTTAGCTGTACCTTTGCAAATATTGAATGAACTCTGGTAGACTTATTCCCAGGTATTTTATGTTTTGTAGTGATTTTAAATGGGACTTCTCTTTTTCTTATTCCTTATTGGATTTTTATTATTATGTAGAAATGTTGAATTGTAAGGGAGTGGCAAGATTATAGCCCAAAACTTTGGTGTAAGTGTTATCTCTCTTTGACTTTGTTGGTTCCCTAGGGTCTTCTAGGTAAACCACCATGAGGGTCATGATAGTTTTGCCTCTCTTAATGCCTTTATTTTCTTTTGTCCTATTATCCTTACTGTTGTCTACTCTGAAAAATAAATGACCAAGTTACCCATAGAGGTTACAGCAAAAACCTTTCTGTATTCTGTTGGAGGAGGGAAAGCTAGAAATGCATGCCAGGGTCTGGTCTAAGATCAACAAGATCCAAGAAAGCAAGGCTAAACCTTGAGTCATAGCAAGACAAAAGAATCAAGCAGTGAGATGGAGCAATAGCAGTGAAGTATAGTGTTAGCAAGGTGGCCACAATAATGTGGCAAGATTGCCTAGTGACAAAAAGTCTATATGTGTCTGAACTTCATGACCATACTGTGGTTTACTGTCTGGGTGGCCTTGAAAAGACCTGTTTCTCTCCTGCGCCTCAGTATCCTCCTGGGGAAAAATGAGTAGAGTAACAGCAGCAAGACCTTCCCCTTAGGACTGTTGGGGGAGCCTTCTTCATGGTAGAGACTTGGGGAACTCCTCGCACAGAATTTGTGACACTGTCAGACTGGCTCATGTCATACATTTTTGCTCAATTGTTTTTCTTTGTTGGTAGGCAGGAAGAGTGTCGGGGGATGACAGCTACACTCAGCCTAATCCCCCAACATTTCAGTCCATTACTCACCTTCCTCCCCTCAGCTATGTCAGTATGCCAATGTGATCAGCAGAAGCATTTGCCTTGCCCATTCCTAAAGCAGCCAAGCCTATCTGACCATTTGCTATTACAAAAAGGAGGGAAAATGAAATAAAACCAGGAAGTAGAGGAGATTGGAGAGGACTATGAATGCTGGACTGGAGAGCATGAAGATAAAGGGTACAGTGCTCATTTGAGGGGCATTGGATTAAAGTTCCCATGGGTCTCTTCACCCTCCAAAAGCCATGAGAGAAAAGGGAAGGAAGCTCAAGAAGACTTCCTGAAGTAGAGAGAGTTTGAAGAGACCTTAAAGGATGGAAGGTTGGTATCAATTTTTCTTCCACTGAATGAACAGACAGTGTGAACAAAGAAACAGAGACAGAAGAACACATGAGGTAGTGAGGATCTAAGGAGGATACTAGCATGACTCTGTGATGAGAGATTGTAGGCATCTGCTAGGTGTGATCTAAAAACAAGATTGAGGGCTAGAAGGAGTCCAGAGATCATTTAGTCGGATACTCTCATCCCCCAGTTTTATTGACAAGGAAGCTGAAATCCAGAGAAGACAACTAACCCCAAGGTTACATAGGCAGATGGGTCAGGGCTGGCATTTCAGTCCTGAAACACTAGGGGGCAAACCCTGAGCCTCATTCATCTCTGGCATGGCTTAGTGTAGAACTCTCAACAGCATGGAAGGGGGAATATATCCACCTGGCTTCTAGAAAACCTTGGTTCACATCCCAACTCACCTCTACCACTGACTCACTGGTAGCCTTGGACAAGTCTTAGACTCAATTTTCTAAACTGGAAAATGGGGATACTAAAGCTGTAGAACTTGCCTCAGAGTGGTTGTGGACTATCAAATGAAATCATGTCTAAGAAATGTTTGCAAACTTTAGAATACTTTAAGAATTCCACTTCATTATTATTAGGTGATCAGAAAGTGTTTGCTGAACCATTGTCTTCCCCCTTACTAGAGCAGCCAACTTCAGCCTGGCTGGGCTGGCCTCATTCAGCAGAGCGAGCGAAGATGGAGCTGGTAACAGTTCACTTGCAGATTCATGTCTCAAATAACCTTCAATGAAAACTCAAGTGCTTATCACTTTATGAAAAGCCCTTGCCAGCCGGGCCTCCAGGGAAGGAGCCGTGTTTGCAGTGAATCAACACCAAAGCAGAGGCGTCAGTGACGGTGCAGAGGAGGCTTTTCAGAGACCAATTCACCAACTCTCATGGCCAAGAGGGACTTCTCTCCAAAGGTCTCTGGAGGAAACTGAGGCCCAGAGAAAAGAAGAGACTTGTCAGAGATTGTGCAGCAAGTCCTGGGGGTTGGATCCAGAGTCTCCTACTGCTTCCAAGGGGCCATAAACAGAGCTGGCCCAAGGGATATCTGACCTGGCTCAGCTCTCACCTCAGACCCTCTCACTTTGCTGAACCCCTTTCTTCCTCCTCTTAGAGGACCCACTTCACTCAGCTATGATCAGACTCAGACAGGACCTCATCCGCAAAGTACTCTGCGCATTTTTAACCCGCTCTCAGCACTTTTGGCCCTGTTGTTCCTGATACTCCGAAAAGTTGAGGAGGGGAGTAGCTCTGTGATAGGATTTGGGATCCCTGAGATGTAGTTTTGCCACAAACTCACCTTGGACATGTCGTTTCTGCTCTCTTAGCCTGTTTCTTCCTTTAGAGCAAGTTTAACTATTTACTGGTCATCCCAGATTTCTGCCCTCTGCCTGGTAGCCTTCTGTTGACAGACCACAAATAACCAAGTTGGCAATGTTGGAGTTCTGGCATGTTAATTAGGAACAATGGTGAAAGCAGATGAGCAGAAAATGCCAAGGAGCTAAAACAAAACAGCAACAGCTTTGTTTGTTGACAGAAGCAGGAGCCATATTGTCGGGTAATTGGTGAAGGGTGTAAACATTTGCAGAGGGGGCTGCCCCCCGTGAATTAGGAAGCAGAAGGTGGGGGGGCTGGCAAAGAGGGTGAAAACAGATACCCCGATCAGCTGTGGGGCCTGCTGCTGACTTCCACCTCCCAAGAAGAAGGAATTGCTGGTTGGGACATCCGTCTGGGCTCACAATTGCCAGGCGGCCTGGGAATTTGAAAAGGGATGTGTCTCCTCTGTGGGTACCCCATTCCCATCCCCCACTTTGGGCTCAGCCAGTTTCCATCTGGATACATTGTGGAGGATAGTGTGCATTAACCCAGGCCCTCCCTGACAAAGACAGTGGTGCCAACACACTTCTGCTGTGCCGTGCCCAGGTTGGCCCATGGGGAATGGGGTGTGGATTTGAGAAGCAAGCATATCTAATTAGTTGCAGGCTTGAGCAAATTCAAGAGTAGCTTTCCTAGGGGGCAGTCTCCCTTTCTCCCCAAGAGCTCTGGTGCTCTCAGGGTGCCTTCCAGCAAGGCAGGAGGGAAAGAAAGTAATGAGGTGCTTTTTCAACAAGGCCTCTCATACACCCATCCCTGGGGTGACTCCTTGTTCTTCTAGAAAGTTTTTGTTCAGATACTTTAATGGCATGGTTCCTTCTGTGCAGGTCTTCTTCTGCCACTGCAATAATAAAATCCTAGCCATCTCCAAGTTAAGAGGAACTTCAGAGGTGGCCGGCCCAACCCTGGCCTGTACCTGAACAGGAATTTCTCTGCTACATGCCCTCAAATACTTGCACTTTGGGTATTAAAGATCTAAGCATCCTGTTCTTGACCTTGAGGAGCTCACTACCCCCAGGGCAGTTGGGGCTGTAATTAGACCTTTCTAACTGTTAAAAGTTCTTCTTGTATTCAGCCAAAATCTGCCACTATAATTTCCATATGTTGGACGTAGTTTCATTTCTGGGACCAAAAGAACAAGTTTAATCTCACTTTTGTATGAAAATCCTTCATGTATTTGGATGTACTAGGTATGTTACCCCTAAGTCTTTTCCAGGCTAAACATCTCCATTGCTTCAACTGACCCTTTTAGGCCATGGTTTCCATTTTTCTTAGAGACCACTCTTTTCTGGACATGCTCCAGTGTGTCAATTTCTTTTGTAAAATATGGCACACAGAGTTAAACAGAATCCTTCAGATGGGATCAAAATGATTAAATGACTTAGTGAATGAATGAATGGAAAAGAATTTCTTGATCACTTATTAGGAGTCAGGCACTGTTCCAGCACAAAGTTTGTCTGTACAAAAGTGTTATGGTCCAGGCCTTCAAAGAACTGGAGTTTCTATTTAGGAAACTTATATTCTAATTCATATACCTGGAGTGTTGGCCAAGAAAAGAAGTGTCTGGGGAATCACAGGGATGATGAGGTGATCCATGACACACCCTAGCCAAGAACAAACGGGCTTTCATAGTATTGAAGAAGGAGGGCGGTAGAAATCTGACAGTAGGGAAGGAATGACTTTAGCCTATGGTTCTGTGGTATATGAAGCATGGTCTGGTCAGGTACTCTGGGGTTGACTAGATATAGTAGTCTGATTGTCTTAGTGCTCATTTTCTCACTAATCATAAGAGACTTTAAAAATTCAATTATATAAAATTTGTTTTTATCTCTAATAAATTTCATCTTTGGGAGGACTTCTGAAGACAGCAGCATGAGTAGAGTCATATTCTCCAGCTAATATCAAAAAAATAGCACCAAAGTAAATAATAATGAAAAAATCCAAAGAGAAATTGTCCAAAACACCTTCAACCAGTCCATAATGGCACCAAAATGAACCAAACAAAAAAGCAGAAGCCCATGCAAACCCTCCATTAGAAAATTAGTGTCTACCTGGTTTCAAATCAAAGAGTATTCAGCTAAAACCTACAGCTTTCTTTCCTGGGGATAAGGAGTCTGAAATGAGAAATGGGGAACTTCTGACTGCAACACTCTAGATGTCAGTAGATTTGGAAGCCCAAAGTAAACTCCCTTAGAGTTAGGAAACTCTCAGTGTTCTATATAGTCTTAATGAAGAGATAAAGACAAGTTGGGAACAAAGTGGGCAATACTCAGACCATAAAAAATATCCAATCTGATTTGTTCCAGGGGTCTTGATAGCATTGGTGCTATAAACCAAATCATAGGAACCTGCCAGCATTCTTAACCCAAGCATACCAAGAAAGATTGTAATTAGTGGCAAGAGTCCATGAAAAAGAGGTCACATTCAAACAAGACTTGGGACAGAGTAGCAAATTAGGAACTGAAACTGTAGACTTAAGTTAAAAACACTAGACTTTGAAGAAATATTATGGATCAAGAGATGACCAAGAGGAACACCCAGAAGAAAATAGTAACATGACAACAACTTAGAAGTAGAAGCTTAGGGAGAAAATGACTTGATTGGCCCCAAGGATTATAATTATATATACCTAGAAGAAGCAAAATT
Organism: Macrotis lagotis; assembly: GCF_037893015.1. Lineage (NCBI taxonomy): Eukaryota > Metazoa > Chordata > Mammalia > Peramelemorphia > Peramelidae > Macrotis > Macrotis lagotis. The sequence goes on from NC_133659.1 coordinate 28,108,960, forward strand.
AACAATTAAAAAATTATATGTAAAATAAGAAATATGAAGGAAAGAATTGGAGAGAGAATAGTTTAGACCAGAAAGTAGAAAACATTATCCAGACAGACTCTTTGAAAATTAGAATTCAGTGACTTAATGAAATAACAAAATGTTATAATAAAATTAAAGGATTGGGAAAAAAAAAGAAAATTAAGGTGCTATCTACTTTATAAGCAACTGACCTAGGGGAAAAAAGTCAGGGACAGATCATTTAAACTTAAAACTCCATCAAAACTATGACCAATCTCCCCTCCCCCCCAAATAATTGTAGATATAGTATTTTGAGATATAATAAGCAAAACTACCCAGATGTATAAGAACCAAAGAGGGCAGAATGAAAACAGAAACAATCTATTTTACTTGCTAAAGGAAACTGCAGAATTAAAAACCCCCATGAATGTCATCATTCAGCATTCAAAACTTTCAGATCAAAAAACAAACACACACACTATAAGATCCAAGAACCAAAAACATCATGCAAGGATACAGAAGGCCTGGAACCCACTACAATTAAAGCCAGAATATCTTGGAATACTGTATTTCATAGGGCAAAAGATAAAGACTTAAAATAAAGAATAACTTCATCCTTAAAGACCCTGATTGGAATAGAAGACTTTCAAACATTTCTTGATGAAAAGTTCATTGCTCAGAAGATTCTTTAAAATTAAAACACAGGAGCCAAAAGAAACCTTTAAAAATAAATATATTTGAACAAATGGAGGGGTGTAAATAATGCTGAAGAATAGGATCTCTTGAAAATGTTTCTTGAGAACTGCAAAAAAAAAAAAAGAATCAGTGTTTATGGGAGATTTATTTTGATGGTCTAAAAAGGGAAAGAAAATGAAGGGAGAAAAAATATACTAGAGAGAAAAGTAAGGGATAAGGAAGTGGAACTTAACTAATCATAGTTGGGATGTATTAGAAAAATATACTAATGTGGAAGCAAAGGCGAGCAGAAGAGGCATCACATGAACCTCACTTTTATCTGAACCAGACACAAAGGATTGAACACCTACAGATACATAAATATATTTAATACTGAAATATATTAAATTAAGTAGAGAAAAAGCAGGGTCGGGGCAAAAGTAAGTTATTTTAAATGAAGAAGACTGGAGTTGGAAGTGGACTACTCACAGAGAAAGGGGAGGGAATGGAAAAAGAAATGACATTGAAAGAGCATTTGCTATGTGGTAGCCCTTGTGCTGAGTAAGCACCTTTATAAATATCTCCTGGGATCCTGGAAGCACCTCTTCCAGGTAGGCATTGTTTTTGAAATTTTAGAGTGGAGGAAACTGAAGTTTGTAAGTGTCTGAAACCAAAGCTAAATGCAGATCTTCTGACTCCAAGCTTGGCTCTCTATCCATTGCTTTACCTCACCAAATTAATTTCAGTATTGGATTAGAAAGTGGGATTTTAAAAAATGACCAATGATCATGATATGAGTGAGGTGAAATAATGGCGATCAAGCAAATCAGTTCAGTTGTAAATCACTAGTAATGATCACATTAGTTTTCTTTTACCACCTTCTTATTCACTGTAAAGAAAGTAGAGGTTGCAAAAAGAGGGAAAAAATATATAGAGGATATGACAGAAGACATTTATATATTTACATATATATATTCATTAATCTGAATGCAAATAGTGTAAACTTGCTCACTAAGAAAACAGCGGAAATGGCAATATGGATTTGAAAACAGATTCAAACAATATGTTGCTTAGAAGAAATATCTTTGAAACATAAAAATTTACATAGAAGAAAAATTATATTCTAGAGTAACAATAAAAGGCACCAGGGGCAATGAAATATCAGTATTTAATATATATATATACATATATGTGTGTGTATGTGTATGTATGTATATATATATATATATATATATATATATATATATATATATATATATATATAGCACTGTTTGTATTACTTCAAAGAAAAGTTCATTAATTTAAGGAAAAGTAGGCAGTAAAACCAAATCTGGGACTATCAGTCATATCAGACCTAGCCAAATCTGATAAAAATGTAAAAAGAAAGAAGGTAAGGACATAAATGAAATTTTTAAATATTCGATATGCTAGATCTCTGGTAGCAACTGAATGGGAATAGAAAGAAGTATACAAAGTTATCTGCTTGTATGATAACTTTACAAAAATGGATTGAATACTAAGTCATATAAATTTCATTAACAAAGACAAAAAAGTATAAATGCTTAACTCATTGTTTACCTGCCACAGTGCAATAAAAATGATAGTAAAAATAAAAAACTAGCTATAGTCTGAAATAGACACTTTCGTCAAAGAAAACAATTGACAATGAGACAACATATCAAAACTTTTGAGATGCAGTAAGCAGTCTCTGAACACTTTGATCAGCCAAAAAAAGTGAAAGAACAGATTTCTGAATTGATTATGGAACAACAAAAAATAAAAAACTAGAAAAGCAAGTAATGCCCCCAAAACCCACCAAAATAGAAATTCTGAAGTGATTAAAGACGTTAACAAAATTGAATAAAAACACTGAATTATTGAGCATCCATAGGAACTTTTAAAAATAAATATAATGTAATCTGTTAATCTTACTTGGGAAATAATTGCCAATATCTAAAATTAGAAGAAAAAATAATTCAGAAAGAATAAAGGAAATTATGAGAATTGATTTTGCTCTGTTACAGACCAACAAAACAATAAAATGGATGGATATGTATGAAAGTATAAAATATCAACTTTAAAAGAATAGTAACTAATTTAAATAAACTAACCTTAGGAAGAAGAAAGTAGCAAGAGATAAAGGAAATTCGGGGTGGGGGAGAACTCAGGATGAAATGGATTAAAACTAAATTCCCTCAAACATTCAAAGAACAATTGCAATATCACATTATCTAGGAAAGAATAGGAAAGAAGGGACCATACCAAATTTCTTCTATGATACAAATATGACCTTGATGCTTAAACCAGGGAGTGACAAAACAGAAAGAATGCTATAGCCCAATATCCTGAATATTGCCAATATATTGAATAAAATATTAACAAATAGTCAATAACAGCATATTTTTTTAATTTTTAAAAAAAAATTTTTTTAGGTTTTTGCAGGGCAAACGGGGTTAAGTGGCTTGCCCAAGGCCACACAGCTAGGTAATTATTAAGTGTCTGAGACTGGATTTGAACCTAGGTACTCCTGACTCCAGGGCTGGTGCTTTATCCACTGCGCCAACTAGCCGCCCCAAATAACAGCATACTTAAAAGATTATCCCTATAGTCAAGTTTAATTGAAAATTGTAAAAAAAAAATCAGTAACAAAAACAAAAGACACAATTGCATTAGTGACTATGATCTTTCTCTATACTCTTTCTTGATGAACTCAATAGCTCCCATGGGTTAAATGATCGCCTCTGTGCTAATGACTCAGATCTATAAAAATAATAATATGAAGAAAGAAACAAATAATTATTAATTGCCCACTACAGGCCAGACATGGCTAAACACTTAACAAATGTTATCTCATTTGATCCTTACAACAAATCTGGGAGCTAGGTGTATTGTTATCTCCTTTTTCCAGTAGACGCGATTGAGTCAGATTAAATGACTTGCCCAGGGTCACACAGCTGCCTCATGATAATAACTAACATTTGCTTTGTGCTTATATGTGTTGTCTCAATTGATCTTTACAAGTCACATATGAGATGGATGCTATTATTATCTCTGTCTTATAAATGAGGAAACCTGGGGGTCAAAGAAATTAAATGACTTAAATTTGTATGGCTACTAAAGATCTGAGGCAGGATTTGAATTTAGATCTTTCTGACTTCAAGTCAGAACCCTATCCACTTAATCACTTAGCTATTCAATTTCTGTCGTGTGTGTGTGCGTGTGCGTGTGTGTGTGTGTGTGTTTGTGTGTCTGTCTGTCTGTCCTTTCTTTTTCTTTTCTCTCCTCTCATATCTGTTGAAGGTACCATATTATGTCTAGCTTCTCAGATTTACAGTTATTTCCTACTCTCCTTCTCCTCATTTATCCCAAAATCCTGCCATTGCTACCTCTGCACCTCTTTCACATCTAGCCTTTCTCAGGTGATTTTTTAAGTTAACTTCATCACTTCTCAGCTAGATGATTATAATGGCCCTTTAATTGGTCTCCAACCTCAAGTCTCTCCCTACTCCAGACCACACACTGTTGACAAAGTGATTTTCTCTAAGCACAGATCTGATCATGCTATTACTCTACTCAGTGCACTGCTTCCTATTGACTCTAGAATCAAATTTAACCTATTTTGTTTAACTTTTAAAAATCATTGAATCCTGTCTAGCCTCACTGTACTAGTATTAGAAAGCAAGGTTTTGTGAGATTAGTGAAGTTTTTTGAAAGCCCTATTGGAAGAAAAAGTATTAAATTGTTTCAAGTGGATGGAATAATGATAACAGACAATAGGAGAAAAGACAAAACTGCTTTTTTTTGTTCTTTTGTCTGTTTTCTCTGCAAAAGAGAATAACTTTATACTGAAAATAACACAACAAAAATAACAAACAAAAAACTGATGCCCAAGATAAGTAAGGGGGTTAGTAAAAGAATACTGAGCTGTTTCCTGGTCCAAACGGACAATATGTTCAGATCATAAAAGAGCATGAGGATCATGCTTTAAGAGAAGACCTAGTTTCCAGGAATAGAGTTGTGATTTCCCCACCATTCTCTGCCCACATCTGACCTCATCTCAAGTATTAGATTCAGTAATGGGCACTATTTCTACACAAAAGAGAAGAGAAGGATGTTCAGAGGGAGATGTAAGCAAACAGAACAGCTTTAAAAGTAACGTGTTGGATTCATTAAATATACTTTTAAAAAGCATAAACTATATGCATTATTCAGGATTTCATATCCAATCCTCTTTTTATTATTTACATAATATATTTATTTACATAACATATGGAAATATTACTATTTTTTGGTGTTTGTCATGTTCAGAATAACAAAAATAAAAAAAGAAACAATCTTTGCTTCATATTGGGACTGACTTTTCTCTAAGTGAGGTCTCCATTCAGTTAAAAGCAATTTGGCACAATAATAGATTAACTGAATCACATCAATATTGATAGTCTCTAAGAAGTTGCAGCCAAATGGAAAGGTCTTTCATAGAATTTTCTTATAGAAGTGAACAAAGGATCTGATAGATCCATCATGTACACAACTCACCAAGAAACATTTGGTTGATATTTTCTTGTCATAATGAATGTACATGTAGTTTGTCAATTACCACCCTCCCCCCAAAAAAGCATTTGACTCAGTAAACCAAAATACAGCCTTATAGTCTCTCCTCCAGCAGAGATTCTCTCACAGATATGTTAAAATTATACAGTCTTCCTTGACAAATCAACCTACAAAGATAAACCCTCTGATTACTAAAATCAGTGATACAGAAAACAGCAGTGTGTTTGCTTGCCAAAAATGTTCATTACTGACATGGTGCATATCCTGAACAAGCTCCAAAAGAGAAAAATTTCCTCCACATGGTGCAATTCCCCATGAGTTCTCATTTGCAAGTGATACTTGTGTTGATTGAATTCAACCCCAGATTATTCCACGATCTCCTCAAATCCATTGGATCAAAAGTGTCCATTTTCCAAACTATAACTTTTGAGTTGAGTTCATCCATCAGTATGTATCTCAAACAAACACTGCAAATAGAGCATTATTTGGGCCTATAATCCAATAGAAGAGAGTAGATTATATTTGTGAAATTATATAGTATTTTCAGTTTTCCCAAACTGCACACAGATGCAAAAACTCATCTTTTTATTTTTAAACAAAAATGTTTTCCCAGTAATAGCCCTGTGAATCTCCTGAGTACCACACTCTAAAGACTCCAAGTTGCAGGTGATCCACAGACAGTAGAGAGATGTGATGACCACAACCTGATTCTAATGATGACTTGGGGTTTTTTTTTTAATTTATTTTTTATTCTCATTTTGTACAAATGTTTTTTTACATTAATAAAATATTCTTGTTTACAAGTAAACAAAATACTCCTCCCCCCATGAATATAGATAGACTTGCTTGGGCGAAAAGAAGTAAAGGGGAGAGAAAAATAAAATTAAAAAAATAGTAATTGTAGTTATGACCATGTGGCTCAATGGACAAAGCACCAGCCCTGGAGCCACGAGCACCCAAGCCCATATCCAGCCTCATAAACCCAACAATCACCCAGCCGTGTGACATGCAAACCACCCAATCCCCACTGCCCTGCAAAAACCAAAAAGATGAAAAAAAAAAAGACCCAAAATAAAATAATAATAATAGTAGGGGTGGCTGGGTGGCAGACAGAGCATTGGCCCTTGAGCCAGGAGCACCTGGGTCCAAATCCGGCCCCAGACACCCAAAGATCACCCTGCTATGTGGCCCCAGGCAGGCCACCCAGCCCCGCTTGCCCTGCACCCTCCCCCAAATAATAGTAACAAAAAATGTGCTTCAGTCTTTGTTCCAACACCAACAACACTGTCACGGGTGGATCACATTCTTTATGATAAATCCATCACAAAAGTTACTTCCATATTTTTCAACATTGCCATTGCTGATCGCAACTCCCTCCTTTCTTATTTCTCCGCTACCATGTACTATATTTTCTCTCTCCTTTCACTCTGACTCTGCTGTAGGGTCACTGAGTGGCACAGCAGACAGATCCCTGGTCCCAGGGCCAAGAAGCCCTGAGCCCCCATACCACCCCTTAGGCCCAAAATCCACCTGGCCCCATGGTCCTGGACAGGCCTTCCAATCCCAGCCCCTTGCAAGAAGTAAAAAAGAAAATGTGTTATATCTGACCACTCTCCCCCCATGGTCCATCCTCTCCTCCTTTATTCACATCCCGACCCCTTCCCCCTGCTCCCCGCCCTTCTTACTCCATATGTCTATACCCCATTGAGTATATTTGCTGTTTCCTCTCCTAGCCACCTCTGATGAGAGCAAAGGTTCCCTCATTCCCCCTTGCCTCCCCACTTCCATATCATTGCAATAGCTCATTGTAATAAAAAAAAAAATCTTATGTGAAATATCTTGGACTATTCCCCCCTCTCTTTTTTCTTTCTCCCATTCCATTTCCCTTTTTTTCTATTGACTCCATTTTTACACCATATTTTATCTTTGAATTCAGCTTTCTCCTGTGCTTCAACTATAAAAGCTCCCTCTACCTGCTCTATTAACTGAGAAGGTTCATATGAGTATTATCAGTGTCATTTTTCTATGCAGGAATACATGTAGTTCATCCTCATTAAGTCCCTCATACTTTCTCCCTCTCCTCCAATCTCCTTGCTTCACCTGAGTCCTGTCTCTGAAGATCAAACCTTCTGTTCAGCTCTGGCCATTCCAAAAGGAACCTTTGAAATTCTCCTGGTTCATTGAAAATCCATCTTTTTCCCTGGAAGAGGGCATTCAGCCTTGCTGGGTAGTTGATTCTTGGCTGCATTCTGAGCTCTTTTGCCTTCCGGTATATTATATACCAAGCCCTATGAGCTTCCATTGTAGTTGCTGCTAAGTCGTGTGTGATCCTGACTGCAGCTCAACAATATTTGAACTATGTCCTTCTGGCTGCTTGTAATATTTTCTCTTTGACTTGGGAGTTCTGGAACTTGGCTATAATATTCCTAGGGGTTGGTTTTTTTGGGATCTCTTTCTCTGGGGGATCGGTGGATTCTCTCCATTTCTATTTTGCCTTCTGCTTCTAGAATATCAGGGCAATTTTCCTGTAGTAATTCTTTGAAAATGATGTCAAGGCTCTTTTCCTGATCATGACTTTCAGGTATTCCAATAATTTTTAAAGTATCTTTCCTAAGTCTGTTTTCCATATCAGTTGTTTTTTCAATGAGATATTTCACATTTTCTTCTAATTTTTCATTTTTTTGGTTTTGAAGTATTGATTCCTGATTTCTGGTAAATTCATCGATCTCCCTGAATTCTATTCTTTGTCTGAAGGATTTGTTCTCCTCAGAGAGTTTTCTTATCTCTTTTTCCATCTGGCCAATTTTGCTTTTTAAAGCATTCTTCTCCTCAATAACTTTTTGAAGTGTTTTATCCATTTGACCTAAGCTGGGTTTTAGCATGCTATTTTCTTCAGCATTTTTTTGGATTTCCTTGACTAGGCTGCTGACTTCATTTTCATGTTTTTCCTGCATCTCTCTCCTTTCTTTTCCCAGTTTTTCTTCCAACTCCCTCATTTGATTTTCAAAGTCTTTTTTGAGCTCTGTCATAGCATGAGCCCAATTTCTGTTTTTCTTGGAGTCTTTAGATGCAGGAGCTTGTGCTTCCTCATCTTCAGACTGAGTATTTTGATCCTTCTTGGACTCATTTGCAAAATATTTCTCAATAGTCTTCCTCTTATTTCTCTGCTTGCTCATTTTCCCAGCCTGGGCCTGGTTTTGGGGTACTTCCTGAGCTTTTGAGACAGTCCCACAAGGGTCTCAGTGTGTGAGGCTCTGTCCTCCCTCCTGGTCTGTGAATGACCATAAGCGCCCCCCTCTGCCACGGGGCTGAGGTGGGGGGAGCCCTGCTGTTCTATGGGGGGGCGTAGACTGCGATCAGGATCTGAATGTGGTCAGAGCCCCAGAGTCCTGTTCCAGGGGCAGAGGACAGAGCTCTGCAGTCTCTCTTCACTCCCCTCCCTCAGCTCAATGGGCTCATGCCCTCGGGGCTCTTGCTTACCTGCTCCGTCTGCTTCTGTTTGCAGATCTGGACTGCAGAAAGACCACTTTGCTGGCTGTGTGCCCTGAGGGCTGGGCTCCACGTGCTCGCTCTGGCAGAAGTCCCCCACTGTTCCCCCACTTTGTGCCTGGCGCTCCTCAGGGTGCAGCTCAGGAGACTCTCCTGCTGCTATGAGCCGAGGCTCCTAGCACCCTGGGGCTGCCTCCGGGAGGCTGAAGTTCTTTCGCTCTGGCTGACCACCCCTCTGGCTGGCCACCCCTCCGACCCTGGGGAGCAGAGCCTTTCTTCTCTTTTCCTGGTTACCTTGAGTAGGAGAACTGCCTCACTGGGTTCCTTTGTGGGTTCTGTCTCTCAAAAGTTTAGTTAGAGTCCTTAGTTTATGAGTTTTATCGGAGAGCTCCTAAGACTCGATCCCTTCTTGTCGCCATCTTGGCTCCGCCCCCTAATGATGACTTGTTTGCAAGAAGATATGTCAGGGACATCTTTGAGGAAGTGCATACCTGGAGAAAGAGGGCAGGACTGGCAGATGGGTAGCCCCAGAAAGACCCAGACTGCCACATACTAGATGGCAGACATATGGGGGAACACTTGTTAGCCCTTGTACAAGTACAAGCAGAGGATTTAATACACAAAATAAAGCTGAAAAGTCAGGGGGTGGGAGGAGGCACCAAAACAAGAACATGATAAGAAAATACAGAAATCAGAAGCAGGACCAGGAGGGGACGGAAGGTTGACTGACCAGGTCCCTGTGAGAAGCTCACCAACAGAAGAAAAGATGAAAATCTCACAGGATAAGAAGTTGCCTTGGATGCCTTGTGATATCCACTGATAGAAGTACCCAGAAAAAATAAGAGGTCATCTTCAGTACGCCAGCAATTACATTGAAGAAATTTCATCCTATTCGAGTCATCATTGTAATTATAGATCTTTTGTTTTCCTGACTCTAGCATCTGGCATGTTAGATGTCTCTTCAAGCTTCCTTTCATCTGCATTTGATGAGGAAGCTATTTATACTTGCCTCCAAATCATTGATAAAAGCATTGAACAGATCACCACCTCTCCCCAATTTATCAACCTATGAAAGTCTCCTCCACATCTTTGTATTAATCCTTCAATAATGGGCCACCCAAAAGCAAAAAAAAGTTTTCCTCTCTGTCTTGTGGATCCCAGTGGAATACACAGGATTATGATCTTGTCCTCTATTTTAGGGCATGACTAACACAAGACCTCTTTCATTCTTCTGCCCTTTAAAAAGTTGGACAGATGGGAACTCTCAAGTAATGGGCGTCATTAAGTGCTTTAAAGCACATATTATCATTAGCCTTTATATTACCTCTGGGTTTTTCTTAAACAGATCTCCTCAGTATCTCCCCCCACCCCATTACCTAATCTTGCTCATCCTGGCAGTAGAGGTAGCCTGTATGATCAATAAAGAGATAACCTTGAACTCAAGAAGACCTGGGTTCAAGGGCCAGTCCTGACCTACAGCTTTGACCCTGCTTAAAGCAGTTCATCTCTCTGTACTTTAGACAACCATCTGAGAAGGGGCTAGCCTGCATTAGTAGAGAGGGGTTCCTCCAGACCAATGAGATCCTGGGTCCTGTCCTTAACCCTACTATACCAGTTCTCTGCTAAGAAACCTTTCAGACGTTCTCTCAGGTAGGATAAAGTCCAGGCTCCTTACCATGTATTTAAGACCCTCTAAGACTGAGACTGAAACTATTATTCAGGTTAAATAGCCATGACTCTTCCCCAAATACTTATGCAACATCTTTTTGCCCTCTTGGAGTTACAGTCCAGTAGGTGAAGACAACACATCCATATACATAAAAACACTTTGCACATTCATTAGAGAGGTTGGGAGTATTCTGAGAGATCTAAGGGAAGAAGTTGTTTTTGAGCTGGGTACGAAACGGTGGGTGGAAATTGAATGGAGAAAAGACATGGAGGGCACTACTTCTCAAGGAGATGTGGTCAGAGAAGACAGCATAAGAAAGATCCTGGAGCTGGGGAGCACAGTATAGCATAAGCATAGACCCCATGGCAGGGGACTGCAAAAAGTCTTGCAGCTCCAGATTGAGGAGGTCCCTGAACACTAAACTACAAATCTTGAACATCCTGAAGAGCTACTTTAATGCCATGAAATATGGGTTCAACTCTACAGAGGAGACAGGTTCTTGGTGTTGTCACACTAGGAATAGTTCAGGAAGGGGGAACAGGTGGCACAGGGAATGTGGACAGTCGAGCCCCCTGCTGGGGATCTACCCTCCAGAATGAGCATTGATGACATCTGATAGAAAATGTGACCATTGGTGGCAGTTCTGCCAAGACTGAGCACAGTATTGAGCAGGGGACCTCAGACTAGGCCCCAGGCATTAGCAAGGTGAGGGGGCAAGGGCCAACTCCTTTAGACAAAGGGGTAGACCTTGGGAGGAGTTCGTGAGTTTTGGTGGGGAGAGTTGAACCAGCCAAGATCGCAGCCCAGAATTCTTAGATTTGGCCTCTAGACCTAGCTGTTAGGCAACCCCAGAAGGAGTGTTGCCAGGGGGCAGCTGGCTATGCCCATAAAGATCTTACTGCACATGCATCACTTAAAGGGACCAGGAGATACTACTTTGGTACTGAACAAATGCAAATCCCTGGCTTTATCCCTCATAGCTGGGTGAGATACTCACACCCACCCCTTGTCCCAGCAACCCCTCCCCCTCTCAGGGCCTCCGTTTCTTCATCTGTAAATAGAGGTACAGAAAAGTAAGGGGGAAGAAGAGTGCAATAAAACCTTGAAATGTGATAAAAATGTCAACTTGTATTCTTTCACCTCTTAACATATGTTTTCTCTCATTTCAGGTCACCCAGTTGGATCCCAATAAGTCATTACTGGAGGTAAAACTATTTCCTCAAGAAACCCTTTTCCTGGAAGCAAAAGAATAAGAGGAAGCTGACCGTCAGACTGGCTGTTCCTTGATAGGCCCACAGCCCCAAGTCAAGAGCAAAGCTTCTCTTCTCCAAACTGCCCTGCCCTTTCACCCAACTCCACTCAGTGTCTCCCATCTCCCTGCCTCTTGCAAGAATCTTGGAAAGAATAATAAACGTAGCTCCATAAAGTTTCCCATCCATGAGTATATGTTTTCAGCCCTTGCTGCACAAGCCGAGGAGAATGTTCTACCATGAACACTGTCCCAGCCCAGCCCCTGCACCATTCATATGTGAGTGATCGTTAGTAGAATTCTGATGCTTCTGACCCTCGTCTCCCCCCAAGCCCAATCCCATGAAGTCTCGGGCGAGGCCATCTCCCCCATTGCCATTTAAGATGCTGTATCTTTGACACGTCTCATCAAGCCAGGCCTCGAACCAAACCCTCCCCCATGCATCTGACTTCATCTCCAGGTCTGACTTCTGACTTTGTCACTTAAGTTAAGGAGGCAAGAGAACAATCCCCACCCACCTCCAAAAGAGACCTCCATGGGACATTCTGTTCTCAAGCCTCAGAGATGCAACCATGTTGTAGATGAAGGCCCTGGACTTCCTTCAGGCCTTTTTCAGACTTCTTTGACGAGGTGTAAGGTTTTGTTTGAAGAATAGAGTTTGAGATATATGCAAGATATTTATTTTCCAGCTCTGCTTTGGACCCTACTCCTGATTCAGTGTAGAAAGTCTTTTCCATTATGTTGCAGTGTGAACCTGCCACAGTTGTGCATGATGTGAATATTTAAATTCTCTGAGAAGGCAACCTGTACCCATCCCCCTGGCATCTGCCAATCCAGGAGACGTCTGGGGGTCGGACCTCCTGGACATGAGGCATTAGCCTTCAGTGTGCTCACCAGGGATGGACATGGCTGTCCCTTCCCCCTCCCCTCCTTTTTATTTTCTTCCTTCACTCCACCACCCATCTGAACCTCATTCCTTCTGGGTTCAGAAGTACTTGGTTTGTGTCACCAGCCAACAACGTGCACACACAGCCTTAGTGTACACACAGTGTGACCAGGAAGGCTTGGCTTCATTCCACTTGACACTTGAGTATCAAACAGTGGATTCCCACTTGCAAGTAGAAGAAGTTGGTCCTGGCATCTAAAACAAGTTGCTTCTGATTCCTGACATAAGCAAAATGTCTTCTCCTCTTAACCTGAATCAGCTCACTCAGAAGACACTTGTTTGAACCTGCGGATAAACAGTTTTGACATATTTTATTTAATCAGCAGGCTTAAGGGTTTAGTGAATTGAATGCACTATCCAAGCATCTACTGTGATTCAAACTTTTTTTTAATCCTGGAATACTTTTCCACATCTGTTTTTATGTAACTCATGAAAGCCAAGGTCCTGATTTGAATCCCCTCAACTCCAAAGAAATCTGTCCACCTTTAGGCTCTCCTGCTTCCTGTCCAGCCTCTCTGGGGTCTTTGATTGTAACCCCAAATTCAAGTGGTCATGAAGCCTGGGTCCTCCCCCTCAGCCACCAAGAAAGGTGTTGGCAGAACCAAGATGTGAGTCTTTTCTTCCAAGCCTCTGAAGAGACGTCTCCCCCGGGACCCGCCTTTCACAGCCCCCTACTCTGACCACGTAGATAGAGAAACAACACCCCACTCCCAGACTCAAACCTGGCCGGAAGAAGGGCAGTTGCAATTTGAACAGGGAGTTGAAGCATTTTGCCACTGACCCTTTTCCTGCCTTTGCAGACCCAAGGGCGTTCCTTGTCCACAAGACCCAGTGTGACTTGCTTACAATGTAGAAATGTTAGCATCCTTCTCTTCTGCCCCTCGGCTCCAGAGGTCTCAACCCCAGTGCCTGGTTCCTGGGGCCAGTCTGCCCCTTCCCATTTGGACTGCCCTATCTGTGGATACTCTCCTCCCTCCATCTGTTGCAATGTGGCTCCAGTGTGGATCTCAGCTTCCATGGTTCTGTCAGCTCCCTTGTATTCACAAGATATCCTTAAAGTGATCACTGCTTTTGTATTAGAGTGTAAAGAGTTGTTGTCCATGCCTGGGACCTCCTAGCAGAGTTTTTGTTCTGTCAGTCAGTTGACCCTTGGAAAGTGGAATGTTTCTGAAAGCTTCTGGTTTGCAGCATTGCTGTACTAAGTCGCCGTTTAGATATGATGTAAAACCCCAGCATTTCATCATCTGTATTGTATTTATCCAAACTTGGAGTTGATTGAGGGTGTTTTTTTTATGGAACTATGTTTTTTAATGTAGCAGAATGGGACTTTGGCGTTCCTAAATTGTACCTTTTCGGTGACATTAGAAACATAAAATAAATTTGCAGTTACTCTAAAATCGCTACTAAAATGTACTTGACCTACTCCGCCTATACCATGGCTTGATTCCTCCCATCCCAATGCGGGGCCAGATAAGGAACATCTTGAGTTTCCCCCACAACACTGTTTTTGGTCTCTTGGATTCATTCGTTCTTTGACAGACCAAATGAAAGTCCCTGCCCTCAAGGATCTTATACTCTATTGAGGGAAAACTGATTTGTTCACAGAATAGTCAAGGCAGAAGATATCCACAGTAGTTTGGTGGGGAGAGATTAGGAATTGGAGGGATGAGGAAAGGCCCACGTGAGAGATGGCATTGAAGCCAAACTTATCACAAAAAATATGGGAGATTTGCTTGGCTTGGTTGCAGAGAACAAAATGATCATTTAGGTGGGAGTCACAAAAAAGATTTAGGTTTGATGTCGGGAAATTTCTTAACAATAAGAGCTTTCCCAAAGTGGCAGGTACACCTTCAATGAGGCTTCCTCTCCTTGGGGGCAGAGGTCAGGTGTCTCCCGTGAGAGACTAGACCTTGTGGCAGGGATATTGAAGAAGGAGATTCTTGGTCAAGTTGGTCAATTCGGGAAAGACAGGGTTTCACTAGGGTGCCATAGTTCACCAAGTCTGGGCCTGGACTCGGGAGGACCTGGGTTCATATCCAGCCTCAGATACTTGACTAGCATTGTACCTCAAATTCTCCATCTGTAAAATGGAAGTAATCAAATAACCTCCCAGGGTCATTGTGAGGATCCCAAGGTCATTGTAAAGCTCTGACATGCAGGAAACACTATCAAAACGTTGGCTCTCATCTTGGTTATTAAGGCAGAAGTAAAAGAACCCATGATGGGAAGAGGCTTGCTCTTTCAATCCACTGAGCATCCCAGGACCCACCCCACACCCACCACTGACCAAAGAGGGACTCTCCAAGAAGAACGGGGTGCAATCCTGAACTCAGTCATTGTGCAGAAGAGGAGGCTGGGCTAGGGTCTGGGTGGGGGCAGGGAGCAGGGCCAAAGATGGTCACCATCCACATGGGACTTTTTCTGCTTAGGCCTGCAGGGCAGAAGTAGGAGCAAAGTGGGGAGGAAAGATTTAGGTCTGATTTCAGGACAAGGATCCCAACCAACAGTGCGAACTGCTCACAAATGAATTGGGCAGCTTCAGGAGGAAATGAGCCCTCCTCATTGGGGATCTTCAGTGGAGGTGGAGTGATCTCAGGGAGGCCTTGTTCAAGTACAGGCTGAATTAGGGGATCTCTGAGGACCCTCCCAACACTAGTGTTCTGGTGTGTAATCTTAATTTCTTCAAGAGAGGCACCTGGTTACATGCACATATAATGATAGTTTACCTAGGAGATGCCTTACTGCTTTCTACCCTACCCTTGGAGGTACCACAAAAGTCTACTGAGGTGGGGTGGGGGAAATCAACCCTGGAATTATATCAAGGCCTAACACCACTAAGGAGCATTTGAGAGTGCTCCATCCATCACCCAAAAAAAGCATTTCCCTCCTTTACCTCTCTGCTTACCTGCCAGTGTTGTTCAAAACTACTCTATCTCCTCAGAAAAGATCTGGGGGGTACAGTTAGCCTCCATTCTTTCTGATTAGCAACTTGAAATCTTC
This sequence comes from Macrotis lagotis, assembly GCF_037893015.1. Taxonomy (NCBI): domain Eukaryota; kingdom Metazoa; phylum Chordata; class Mammalia; order Peramelemorphia; family Peramelidae; genus Macrotis; species Macrotis lagotis. The sequence continues at coordinate 28,124,539 of NC_133659.1, forward strand.
TAAGAAATAAGCAATAAAGTGATTGGTTGACTGAACTCCCCAAAATAGACACAATTTTGCTTCTTAGGAATCAGTTTAATGAAGATAAGCTTCTGATCTAGGATGGGAACAGGTTAAGTCCAGGACAATTATTTTTTTTAATTTTATTTTTTTGTTTTTTTAATTTATTTTTATTAAAGATATTTGAGTTTTACATTTTTCCCCCAATCTTACTTCCTTCCCCCCCACCCCCCCAGGGAAAGCACTGGCCGTCTTTACTTTGTTTCCATGTTGTACCTTGATCCAAATTGGGTGTGATGAGAGAGAAATCATATCCTTAAAGAGGAGACAAGAAGTCTTAAGAGGTAACAAGATCAGACAATAAGATATCTGTTTTTTCCCAAATTAAAGGGAATAGTCCTTGAACTTTGTTCAAACTACACGGCTCTTTATCTGGATACAGATGGTGTTCTCCTTTGCAAACAGCCCCAAATTGTTTCTGATTGTTGCACTGATGGAATGAGCAAGTCCTTCAAGGTTGAACATCACTCCCATGTTGCTGTTAGGGTGTACAGTGTTTTTCTGGTTCTGCTCATCTCACTCAGCATCAGTTCATGCAAATCCCTCCAGGCTTCCCTGAATTCCCATCCCTCCTGGTTTCTAATAGAACAGTAGTGTTCCATGACATACATAGACCACAGTTTGCTAAGCCATTCCCCAGTTGAAGGACATTTACTTGATTTCCAGTTCTTTGCCACCACAAACAGGGCTGCTGTAAATATTTTTGTACAAGTGATGTTTTTACCCTTTTTCCTCATCTCTTCAGGGTATAGACCCAGTAGTGGTATTGCTGGGTCAAAGGGTATGCACATTTTTGTTGCCCTTTGGGCGTAGTTCCAAATAGCTCTCCAGAAGGGTTGGATGAGTTCACAGCTCCACCAACAGTGTAATAGTGTCCCAGATTTCCCACAACCCTTCCAACAATGATCATTATCCTTCCTGGTCATATTGGCCAATCTGAGCGGTGTGAGGTGGTACCTCAGAGAAGCTTTAATTTGCATTTCTCGAATAATTAATGATTTAGAGCATTTTTTCATATGACTATGAATTGCTTTGATCTCCTCATCTGTAAATTGCCTTTGCATATCCTTTGACCATTTGTCAATTGGGGAATAAGCCCAGGACAATTATGCAAACCCATCAACAACTTCTAAAAATCAAGAGTAAAATTATTAACAATGATCTTAAAGGTGAAATACAAGCATTCCTATAGTAGGATGAAGCTCGATTGCATCTCCTGGACCCAGTTGGTTCTACATTGCTACTAAGTCGAACAGGCCTCTCAGCTCCAAGCAGAGAAAGGAATTGGGCCTCTTGCTTTTTCAAAAGAAAAAAACAGTTTTATTGGTTTTAATCAATAAACATCTATTAAGCAGCTATTCTATGGCAGACTTTGTACTTAGTTTAAGAATACAAAAATGAAACATTAAAAGAAGAGTCCCTGCTTTCAAGGAGTGTACTACCTACTGGTGGAGAAAACCAAAAACTGTACAAATGATATTTGGAATAAATTAGGAAATACTGACAGAAGGCACTAGAATGTAGGGGGATTGGGAGACACTCCTCTAAAGATTCTTGACAGAACCCAGGAAGTGGAGAGCAAACATTCCAGTCACTGGGGAGGGAGCCAATGAGAATACTCCAAGTCAAGAGATTCATCATATAAAAGTTTTCCCTGGATCATAATAAGGTGCAAGAAAATGGGAAAGGCGGGCAGGGATGGGGGAAACAAGTTATGAAGGATTTTGAAAACCCATCAGTGGATTTTATATTTGATCTTGAAAATGATAGAAAGCCACAAGAATTTGCGTTACAAACATGTACAGGTTACTCCCACTCCTTAAGAGGGTGGCTTCTAAGAAAACAAGTAAAGCTAACACTTCTGTGACTTCATCTGTGACCCTTCTCCCATAACACCTCTCTAATTTTTTAAAATTAGCAAATCTATTTACTCTTCCAATTTCTCCTCTGGAAAAAGAAAAATAAATTCTTTGTAACAAAAATGAGTAGTCAAGCAAATATCTGCATACAGAAATATATAGACGTCTCATTCTACACCCCAATTCTGTCACACCTCCATAAATGGTTAGAATATTCCATCCTCAGTTCTCTGGAATCATGAACTTTATTTTATTGATCATAGTTTTTATACTTTAAAAAGTAGTTTGGTTTTTACAGTGATATTATATAAATTGTTCTCTTGGTTCTGCTCTTTTCATTCTTTTTAAAAGCCCTCAAAATTAGGGGTGGCTAGGTGGCACAGTGGATGGAGCACCAGGCCTGGAGTGAGGAGGAACTGAATTCAAATTTGACCTCTGACACTTAATTACCTAGCTGTATAGCCTTGGGCAAGTCACTTAACCCCATTTGCCTTGCAAAAACAAAAAAAAAAGCCCTCGAAATTATTCATTTTTGTAACATTGATGGTCTATAAATGGTTCTTGCTACTCATCAACCCACTGATGAGGACCCTCAGAGATTTTTATTTTTAGGTTTTACAAGGCAATGGGGTTAAGTGGCTTGCCCAAGGCCACACAGCTAGGTAATTATTACGTGTCTGAGGCTGCATTTGAACTCAGGTCCTCCTGACTCCAGGGCTGGTGCTCTATCCACTGCGCCAGCCAGCTGTCCCAAACCTCAGAGATTTTTAAAGGGGGTGTTATTACTCTGCCCACTAAGGAAGGGCTAGAAGCAGTCTCTTCAAGGTCTGCATTCTTTAAAAGATCTCTTAATTCTAGTCTAAGTCTTGGCATTATCTTCCTCTGAGCTGTTTTCCATACCTATTCCTCAACTATTCTGAGGGTTGGAGACAACACCACACATTCAACATCCCAAAAGTCTGACCAGATCTGAAGGCCAGTGCACAGTCACTCCTCTTTCCAAAGAGCATCAATTTTAAATCGAGATCCCACCCTATTAACAGAATATCATCTCCCCAATCCAGTGGCATGACTTGTTGCCACACACTTCTAGAACGTGTTATTCAGGCTAAACCTGGAAGGTCGAGATCATGCTATGTGAGGGCTAAAAGAATGAATGAGGGTCATTGAACCTGGAGAAAAGGAGAAGTTGAGACAAGAGAGCTGTCTTTACATTATTTGAAGGGGTTATCATGTGGAAGAGCAATTAAGCCAGCCCCAGAGGGCAGAACAAGGACCAATTGAGGTAGATTACTGATTGATAGCAGGAAAAACTTCCTAAGAGAATTTTCTAATGCTGGAACAGGTGACTTTGAAAGATAGGAGATTTCCTCCCTTCCCTGCCTCCCAACATTAGCCCTTTGAGGTCTTCAAGGAAAGGATGGCTAACCCTACAGTGGGGGTGCTGTTAAAGGAATCTTATTCAGGGGTGGTTTGGACCAGAAGATGATTCTTGTTCCTCGAGTCTGTGTTCTTTGATCATTGTCGCATCATAGATGGCTCAGCAGACTAAGTCCGCACTCGCCCCAAGGCTCCCACACAGCATCTCATGTGTCCTAATCTTCCTCTAATTTGGCTAGATGTAGAACGGGTGGACAGTCTCCCCACAGAGTGCTTGTTTCTAGTGTTCATCCCAGGATCTCAGAGATTCAGAGCTGGCAGGGGCCTCAGTGACATCCAACCCAAGCTAACTGAACAAGAACCTGCTCTACACAACAGGTGGTCCACCAACCTTTGCACAAAGAAAGACCTCCAACAATAGGGGACTCACTCCCTTCTGAGGCAGCCTATTCCACTCTGGGACAGCTCTCCGGGTTAGTAGTTTTTGAAACCCAAATCTCTCACTCTGTCATCTCCTCCCAGTCCCAAGTTCAAGGAGTTCCAGTACCTTCAAATGCTACCAACCCACTTGAGCTTGCATTTGGAAAAGGCAGAGGCAGAGTCTGTCTCCCAGTTAGGTCCCCTGCCTAGGGCCCTATCAATGGAACCAAAGACATCCCAAGATCACCTGTAAGAGTTGAGGAGGACTCTATTTTAATAATGATTTATTCTCTAAAGCTTTAATGTTTCCAAAGAACTCTCTTATTTAATATTTCTATCCCCATTTTAGAGATGAAGACACTGAGGTTCAGAGAAGAAATATGACATGTCCAGTGTCACAAAGGAAAAGTTACCTGGGATCAAAGATACCTTTGAGACTGAACTCTTCCATCATCCTCATGGTTTACATTAATAATCCAGGACCCCAACATCATTAGTGATGGCTATTTCTGGTAGGAACCTTAGATTTCAATTCCCTCATTTTTTTTTCAAATTTCCACTCAGTCACTAAAGATTTATTAAGCATCAGACACTATGATAAGTTCAGGGATACAAGAAAGAAAAATAATTCTTGCCCCAAATAATCCATAATCTAATATATACAAATAAGATATATATGTATATTATATATAGGATAAAGAGGAAATTTTTAAAAGAGAAGGTACTAGAATTGAGGGGTTGGGAAAGGCTTCCTACAGAAGATGAGATATTAGCTGAAACTCAAGGGAAACCAAGAGCCAGAGATAAGGATTCAGGGCATTCCAGACATGGGGGATAGCCAGAGAAAAGTCACAGAACCCAAAGTTGGAGTGATGTGGATCATTGTCATCAGATCAAAGATTAAGAGGTGAGTAGTTAGAGGGAAGAAGACTGGAAAGGTGGGTGTGGAGTCAGGGAAGAGGACAGCCTTAGCTTACAAAGGGCTTTGAACAAGCAAAGGATTTTGTATTTGATCCTGGAGACAAGACAGCTCGGGGAACTTATTGAGACGTGGGGAGTGACATGGTCAGACCTATCCTTTAAGAATATCTCTTTACAGCTGTGTGGAAGACAGACTGTGGGTGAGGAAAGATTTAGGCAGGCAGAGCCACCAGCAGTGGCCCAGGTAGGAGAGGATGAGGGGTCTGCACTAGAGTTGGGGCAATGTCAGAGGAGAGAAGGGGACGGATTTGAGAGATACTTCAAAGGTGAAATCAATAGCCCTTGGCCACAGCCTAGAAATGGGAGGAAGGGGGTATTGACAGAGAGTGGGGAAACCAGGAGGACTCTAGGTTGTGAGCCTGAAGGACTGGAAGAATATTGATGCCCTCCATAGTAATAGCAAATTTGGGAGGGGAGGGGAAGAGGGCTTAAGGGGAAAGATAGCATTCCTTTTGGACATGTTGAATTTATGATTGTCTTCCAAATATTCCAGTTTGAGATGTCTAAAAGGCAGTTGGAGATGCAAGAGAGGAGATCAATAAAGAGGGCAGGAGAGACAAATTTGAGAATCATCAGGATGGAAAGATTTAATGCATGGGAGCTGATAAAATCACTAAGTACAGTAGGGTAGAGAGAGAAAAGAGTGCCCAAGTCAGAAACCCACCTATGGCTAGAGGTGGGATATAGGAGAGGACCCAGCAATGGAAACATGGAAGGATCAGTCAAATGAATAAGAAGAGAGCCAAGAGGGAATGGTGTCCCTAGGACTAGAGAGATATGTGTGTAGGAAAGGAGTCAGGAGACAAGAAAAGATTGAAGAGAATTGACAGTGGGGATGACAGAAGTCATCTGTTGGAAGGAGGAGATGGCATCAATTGTACAGGTAGAGGGGTTGGCCTTGGTAAGGAGTAAGGCCACTTTTTTCACATGAGACAAAGGTAAAGGAGATGACAGAAGGCATTAGATGGATAGGAGATGAGGAAGAAGAGAGAAGAGTGATCTCACAGTGACTAGTCTCAATTCCTGCAGTAACATGAGGCAAGGTTCTTTGCTTAGATGGTGACAGAAGGGTGACAAGGGAGATTTGAGGAAGGATAACAAGGTTTGGAAAAGCCAGTGGGGAGAGTGGGAGAGTGAGAGTGTAGTAGGGAGATGTCATAGGCTCTCACAGCAACAGTGAGGACCCAGTTGAAGCTAGGTAACAAATCTGGAGTGGACCCAATCAAAACAGTTGCATGTTTTTCTCCACCTTGTATAAGTACAAACATAAGACTGAAGGCAGCCAGAGAGTCAGAGAAAGGAAAAAGAATGATATCAAAGTCTAGAGACAAACTCAGCTAGGATGTTGATGGGTTGGTAGATTTGAATTGCACGAACCTCTCAGAGGAGAGGGTGGGGAGGGGGAGAAGTGGCCATCAGGAGCATTCCAACTCCCCCACCTTGACCAGTGAGCCAAGGGGAATGAATAAAGATGCAACCAGTATTGGAAAGAGTGACCAGAGGGACAGCTGGGTGGTGCAGTGAGTAGAGCATCATCCCTGGAGTCAGGAGTCCCTGAGTTCAAATCCAACCCTAGACACTTAATGATTGCCTTGCTGTGTGACCTTGGGCAAGTCACTTAACCACCTTGCCTTAAATACAGTTTTTTTAAAAAGAGTGACTGGGAGGGGAAGGCTAGGTGGCACAGTGGGTAGAGCACCAGCCCTGGAGTCAGGGGTCCCTGAGTTCAAATCCAGCCTCAGACACTTAATAATTACCCAGCTGTGTGAACTTGGCCAAGCCACTTAACCCCATTTGCCTTGCAAAAACCTTAAAAAAAAGAGTGACCAGGGAGGTATATAATTGGGCAAGTCAGGTTTCCTTAATAGCTAGAAGATGGAAGGAATGGGAGAGAGAAAGACTTGGGAGAAAGATTTAATAGGAAGGCAAGTTTATTGTGTAGGAAACAGGCATTCCTAAAGGTCCAGGGGAAGGGGGTGAGTGGCATCCATGTAGAAGGTTGAGGGGCATGGAATAAGGAATTGAAGTAGGAGAAGTAAGAAACAGAAATTGTCACTTCTCAGAAGAGGTTGGAGAATGGACTGAAGAACAATTGTGGCACGAGATAGAAGGTCCACAGTCTCATGGGAATCTCCATTTCACTATTCCTCTTTCCTCCAAAGGCTAAAGATTAAGCAACAAAGACACAGCAAGAGATGGAAGGCCTGAGATCAAAGAGAAGGTGACTGAGAAAAGCTGTCCATTCAGAAAGAAGAGACCAGAGCTGGGATGGGCCAGATCATGGATGGTCAGTCCTGGGAGATCCTGGCCATGAGTCAAAAGATGATGCTAGAGCATGTGCTAGATTGGAAGTTAAATGAGAGTGATGGACTAGATGAATATTCCCTGGAGGCTCTTCCTTCTTTCCATCCCCTGATTCCAAATTCCTCCTTCTTGGGGGGGGGGGGGTAGGGCAGGTTATAGCAGCTACAAGGTGGAGATGTGGCTGCATAAATGTCTGCCTCAGTGGATGAGCAGAGGTTGTGACCAGAAAGGGTAGTACAAGGAGGATGCAGAATAGTCCTGTAGTATTGGAAACAATGACCTTGGAGTTAAGAGGTTCTACTGCTATGCCTGAGGACCTTGGGAGAGTCATTGAAATGTAAAATATAAATGAGAGACTTAGACATATCACAATATCTATGATGCTCCTCTAGGCCAAATAGGCAACATCCATTGGGTTCATTCAGAGTGGGAAAGAGTGACCGGAGCTAGAAGGGACCCCAGTGGGTGCCTAATTCAAGGTCCCACCCAACATGGGAGTCCCTTTCATCAGACTTCTGAGAGGGGATGGTGTGTCCTCTCTTTGAAAACCTCTAATGATGGGAAACTCACTACCTATCTTCTCAGTCACACATGGCCTACAACTCCCTAGTTCGACCCAAGCCAGATTAAAAATCGAATTGGGAAATATTTAATGAATATCTATTACAATAAAATACAGATGATAAACCATTTTAAAGCTAAGTTAATATGTGATCCACAGGGATTCTTTGTTCCTATCTGAGTTGGACAGCTTTGTAAGAAAAGAAAATGAAAATTCCATAAGGGAGCCCCAAGTCTGGTTAAGAAGTGAGGTCTTCTTGACTCCATGCTTATCTCCCCATTGGAATGTAAGCTCCTGCAGGGCAGGACTGCCTCAGTACCTGTGCCCCTGGGCCACAGCATAGTGCCCATCACATTGGAATCACTTAATGTTATTGCCTACTTGTTGCTTGCTTGCCCAAACCACCTCAACCAGAGGAAGAATTCGTCCTTAATTGTCGTTATCATTTTTAGTCAAGTCTCACTCTCCCTATCTGGGGTTTTCTTTTCAGAGATACTAGAGCAGTTTGCCATTTCCATTTCTTTCTCCAGCTCATTTGACAGATGAGGAACCTGAGGCCAACACGGTAAAGTGACATGCCCAGGGTCATATAGCTCAGAAGTATCTGAGGCTGGATTTGAACTCAGGAAGATTCCTTAATAAAAATATCCAAAAGAAAAATGGGCTCTCAAGAGTTAGTAAACTCCCTATCTCTAGAAGTCCTTCACAAAAGGCTCAGCATTCCTGACTTTCCTTATCTGGAATGTTGTAAGGGGATCTTGGGCCAGTTGGGATCATCTGAGATTCGGCTCAAAACTCCTTTGATGCTGGGAATTAAAGGAAAGACAGGGGAAGACATCTTGCTGGACTCTTCCTGCCGTCTAGAGACCATCTTACCTGGTCCCTTTGTCCTCCTTGCCAGCCAATTGGAAACACCGGGCCCAGCTCCAGGACACCTTGCCTGGTCTGAGCCATAGTTACCAATCAAGAGGAGGGCAGAACTTAGCAAGGGACCTCAGCCCAGGGAGTCCAGTCAGTCCCTGAGCCAAGCCTGTTCCCTAAGTTCCCAGTTTTGACCTCCTGTTTCTTCTCTAGGTGGATCACCAATCCATGATTGCATTTCCCCACTGATTCAGATCCAAACCCCTTCTATACCTTGAAAATCTCGAGTGATGGGGAACCCAGTTCTAAGAAAATCCATTCAGAGAGATTCTCTTGAGCTTTTGGGAGCCCAGTTGTTCAATATTTGGCCAGTCTCATTCTCATCTAACAGACCCCTAGCCTATCCTTAGACCCAGACCCAAAGCCAGAGCTAGGACTCTATGGACAGTATCTGTGGGAGCCCAGAGTCATCTTTCAGATATGAGCAATCAGAGAACCCTAGTAGACTCTCTAATGAATGCCCCAGAGCCTCTTGTTCTCCCTGCTTCTACAGCTAGCCATATGTTCTGCACCAGGTTTATGGCACCTTTCCCATTTTCTACAATCTTTCCCATGGTTGGATTTATGTTGCAAAATAAAGAGTACTTTTCAAATTTCTGGAGTCTGTAGGAGCTTCTCATTATTGTTATTTTGGAGATCCCTGGCAGTGGCCTCAGCAGGTCACCAGGACCAGGCATATGAACTCCACAAAAGCAGTTCTTTTATTCTTCTCTTTCTTAATTCCGATTATCTGCCCACTGACACCAGATCGGTAGCAGAAATTCAGGAAATATAGAAAAACCAATCGGTACATTGAAAAAAAAAGCTAATGTTGAATGTAGTGTTCTATCCCCATGGTCCCCGCATAGAAAAGCAGAGTAATGCGGCTTCTTATATCTCCGCTTACGGACCGAATTTAGTATTTATAATTTTACTGCATGATTTTGATTATCTTGTGGTGGTTGTTGTTTACGTTTGCATTGTTGGAGTCATGGTTTTTTGTTTGTTTGCCGAGCTCTTTTGTGAATACTGGACATTCTGATATATGAAATATTAACATAGGCTTTGTGTAATTTGTTAATAAGTAAAGAAATTCTCCAACCATCTGTTTTTCTCTAGAAGCAGGCAATTGGTTCTCCTTGTAAAATAGCCATCTCTCAACCCACTCAACCTTCCCAGACTTTCTTCAAAACAGCTATAAATACAAGTTTTGGCCTTCCCCCCCACTCTTTTGTGGCAAATTCTAAGTATTTCCTTGTAGCAGTCCCTCTGGGCTTCCCAAATTTGTGATCATCCTTTTCATGTCCCCTGAGAGAGGCTAGTATTCCTAAGCTTAAGGGGGTGGTTCTGTGGAGTTACACTCAAAAACCATATATCATGAGCCCCTACCTGGTATACTTCCAATCAGCCAGCAGACAAAGCAAGAATATTTAATAAAATGGTTATGATAAAAAATGGTAGCTGAAAAACATTTGCACTTAAGCCTAGGATATACTTTTCCATAAATACACACAAAATCCATGTAAATAGTGCAATGGTTATGATATATATGTAGAAAATAGATGTAGTCAAGGTCACTCTTGCCCCTGACTGTAAAGCCTTAATGTCCAGAGTCCTCTTTGTAACTTGCTTTTCAATAGTCAGGGAAAGTAGGCCCTTAAAGATCTGTTTTCCAGGGAAGCTAGATGGTGCAGTGGATAGAGCACCGGCCCTGGAGTCAGGAGGACCTGAGTTCAAATCTAGCCTCAGACACTTAATAATTACCTTAACTGTGTGGCCTTGGGCAAGCCACTTAACCCCATTTCCTTGCAAAAAATAAAAATAAAAAAGGATCTGTTCTCTTCTCTCAAGGATCATGCTCAATAGTAGTCAACATTTATCATACGTTTACTATGTCCCAGACACTGTCCTAAGCAAGCACATCTGCTTCCCAAGAAGCTTCCCAACCTAGTGAAGAACAAATATGCTTTGTCACCAGTAGGCTAGCCATTTGGTGATAGATTATTTATTCAAGGCAACCCATTAAAACTAAGAAAAATGCAAAATGCCATCAGTCGTTTTTGTTATAAATGAATTTAGAAGGTTGTAATTAAATCTTTGAAAAGGAGAAGAGCGAGGAATTGACATTGCTGGTTTTTTCATGCTTCCAGGTAAAAAGAAAATGTCAATTTGTAGGATGTTTGGCCATCTTGAATTGCAGTGCATATATATATATATATATATATATATATATATATGTATTTATAGGAAGACTCAAAATGAAAATAATCACAACTTACACATCGACATCTGTTACAGAGCATGAAAAAGAGAAGAAATTCCATAAAGAATTCAATATAACCGGGGCGGCTAGGTGGCACAGTGGATAGAGCACCAGCCCTGGAGTCAGGAGGACCTGAGTTCAAATCCGGCCTCAGACACTTAATCATTACCTAGCTGTGTGGCCCTGGGCAAGTCACTTAACCCCATTGCCTTGCAAGAAAAAAACAAACTTAAAAAAAACCATTTGCTTAACAGTCTATGCCATCCATGCAAAGTTAGGACTGAGAAAACTATGGCAGCACATATGGCTCAAAATAAAAAACTAGAGCAGCCTTAGACATGTAGATCAGAGGAAGCACTGAAGGAAATGTGAGAGGTCCTCTATTCCAACTGCCTCATATAATTTCTTTTTTTACAGATGAATATGTCTTCAAAAAATCGACCAGGGAGAACTGGATGTGGCAAACACCAAACAACATCCCGAAATATGAAACTGATTATATTTTCATTGAGAGTAACCAATTTGTTAAATCAAAGGTCAAAATTAGTACAGAACTAGCAGAAAGAAGCAAAATGAAAAGATATAAGCTATTGAGGCAACTGAATGGCCACAAGTCATTGAAAGATAAAAAAAAATGTGAACTGGGTAAAAGAAGAGAAATCACTATTTCCTAAGGAAGTTAAATTAGTAAGTCATTAACCATCCTGGTATCAAAAAAACCTAAAATTCAACTTGCTCAACAAACCCTCTATCTCCTTTCCAAGGGGAAAGGCCTGATGTCCAAGAACCCCACCAATTTAGGACATAGACTCATTTGTGATCCCAGTGGTATTTAAAGATGAACAGAGTTGGAAGACAGTAAATGGAAAATGGAATAAGATCTTCGAAGACTTATATAACAAACTCTTGTCACTACAAATGGGAATCTATTATTCCCATTCTATATGTACTGAATAAGGAAGTAATTACATGAAATAAGGATGGGAAGAGCAACTGGATTAGATCAATAGGGAAGAGATGGGGAAGGGGGGGAAACATTTACATAATGCCAACTCCTTTCCAGGCACTATGCTAGCATTTTACAAATAGTATCTCATTGGATCCTCATAACAACCTTGTGGATGCTGTTACTGTCTCAGTGTTACAGGGGAGAAAAATTGAGGGCCAGAGTATTTAGGTGACTTGCTCAGGATCACATAGCTACTAAGTGTCTCAGGTCACATTTGAACTCGGGTCTCTCTGACTCCAGATCCAGGGTTCTATTCACTGTGCCCCCAGCTACCAAACGTACATGTGTCTATGGATATGTGTATGTTATGTATATACACAGTGTTCATGTATGTATATTGTGTATGTCTATAAGCATATACTACCATCTATTCCTCTACATGCATATAGGATATATGGGGGTTCAAGGAGGAGTAGCATCTCTGATATGAGGAGTGCAGTAAAGTCCTTTTCAAGACTGCTCATCCGTCAACTCTCACCTGTAGCTCCTAAGAAGCTGTAGTGAACAAAGTGGCATCTGGATAAAACCATTTCAGCAGAAAGATGAAGCTAGGTTGAAGGTAGCAAACAGTCCACAAACCCTTTGATGAGTTGGGGGTATCTAGCTCAAGTATGTAAATGAGAACAATTTGTTCCGATAGTCATGAAAGCGGACGAAACAGGTAGGTGGAGCTTTTTGAGTCTGACTGACATCACAGATGCCATATGAGGCTGACAACGTTGTGCAACCCTGCCTCACTTAAATGCACTTCACAAGTCAATCATCCTGTGGTGTCATTGGTCCTCTTTGAAAATGAAGGACAAAGGGGGCAGCTAGGTGGCATGGTGGATAAAGCACTGGTCCTGGAGTCAGGAGGACCTGAGTTCAAATACGATCTCAGACACTTAATAATTACCTAGCTGTGTGGCCTTGGGCGAGCCACTTAACCCCATTGCCTTGCAAAAAAAAAAAACCCTAAAAAAAAAAAGAAAATGAAGGACAAATAGCATACATGTATATCTATAGTGGAAATATGCATATATGTGGCATATGCATGTGGTCATGTGTATATTTGCCTATGTATTCTGTATATGTGTATATACAAATATGCATGTATTTATATTATACATAATTTATATGTATATAAATTATATTTTATATATAAATATAAAATATAAATATATATCAAGTATACATAGAGGAGGTGGTCCATTATGAAAGTGTCACAATTTTGAGAGCACTGAGAAATCATTCTCAAACTATCTGTGAGAGGGAAAAAATTTTTACAAAAGATTTAGGAAAATATTCACCCTTATTACTACCTTAAAAAGACCAAGGAAATATCAATAACTCCCAATTTTTCATATCACTACAAAAATTATGCAAGTGATATTTGATGGAAATATTAAAAGGGAACTTTATAGTGTCACGATTGATTTAAAGTTATTACAACTACAATATTTCATTGCTGACAAGCATTTTATTTTCTAGAGCCAAATTCTACCTTTTAAAGGTTGTCCTCCAGTAAGGCATCTCATACATATTTAAGATTCATACGATATTCCTTGAAAGACATAGCAAAGAACTTTACCAACCCTAAGTTTAATCATATCAAGTGAGGGGGAAAAGAACCAGGATAGTATGTGCCATAATCACCAGTGATGTCTAGCAGAGTCTCATTGAAAGAGAGATCTTCCACTTGTTCTTGTTTGCAGAAGATATTGTATTGGCTGTATCAAGTCCTACAACATTACAGAATGAGAGTTTTGATCATTCGGAAAAGTTCCATCTAACTATTTACACAGGAAAGACCAAGTGGATGAAAACACTTTTGTCCACATTATGATGCACATTTGGATGGAAAGTTCATAGAATTAGTTTATATGAGAGTGTGTGTGTGTGTGTGTGTGTGTGTGTGTGTGTGTGTGTGTGTGTTTTAGACAAACATTGTCAGTTCCATCTAACTATTTACACAGGAAAGACCAAGTGGATGAAAACACTTTTGTCCACATTATGATGCACATTTGGATGGAAAGTTCATGGAATTAGTTTATATGAGTGTGTGTGTGTGTGTGTGTGTGTGTGGTGTGTGTGTTTTAGACAAACATTGTCAGTATTCAGTGAGCTGGATCCAGAGTTAAATAGGAGACAAGTGGCTTCAATTGCCTTTGAATTTCATTGTTATCCCTGAAATAGCAAGAGATCTGGAGGAGAGTCTCCCACCAGAACATTGAATAGACTCCTGCAGAAGGTTTGTGGGAGATCCATGACAAGAGTCACACAGGATAGACAGGCACAGATGAGTTCCAAGATGGATTATCAAAGGGAATACTCAAAGTTACCATTGTGTTGGACATCAGTGATACAAAGGCAAAAAAATGAGTCTTCATGTTCAGACAGCTCAGATTCTAGTAGGGACACAGCATGTACACAGATAAGTTAATACAAGATAATTTGAGTAGAAGAGCAAAAACTGGAGGAGATCAAGAAAGACCACCTGGGGGCAGCTAGGTGTGGTGCAGAGGATAGAATACCGACCCTGGAGTCAGGAGTACCTGAGTTCAAATCCAACCTCAGACATTTAATAATTATCTAGCTGTGTGGCCTTGGACAAGTCACTTAACCCCGTTTGCCTTGCAAAAAAAAACCTAAAAAAAAGACCTCCTGGAGAAGGTTGCACCAAATTGAGCTTTGATCGGCACTAAGTATTGTATGAGGGGGAGGGAAGGCATTCCAAGTATAGGACTTCTCAAACCTTGGGGTCTTGCTGATGACCCTATATTCATGGAGTACCTTGGGAATTCTTTCTCAAGCATAGGGATCCCCAGAAAGCTTAACCCAGGTTCAAAATGTATTCTCATGATATAATCATGCTCCTCTCTCTGGTGTTAACTCTCTGCTTACCTGGACATCATGACATATGTTTGTGACTCTTTCTTTCCCTCTCTTGGGCTTCTTCAATTTCTTTTGGGTGAACAATATTAGAACAATGCTAGTATGTATTTTCACTGGTCTCTTGCTCCCTGTCAGTCATTACTTCTTTCCCTCAGTTTACCTATTCATGCTCCTACTAAGCGGATCCATCTCAGTTCCAAACTGCTCATATGTAGTGACTAGAAAGCCTCTCCCTAAGAAAAGTTAACAACCATCTAATCTTAGAGACTTTAAGTCACAACACCCAGTCAGCAAAAACCAAATCATGTGCCAAGGCAAAGGTAAAGGGATAAAAAAAAAAAGTTTGTTTAAATTGTTTAATTAAGCCAAACATCTGATCTTATATTTTAATCTCTATCTGGGATAGGTCTTTTCATCCAGACTTGGGATTTGACTTAGGGTGACAAATTCCGAAGCTTTTCTCTGACTTGAAATGCAAATGAACAGAATAAAATTTAAAGATCACATATGTGACCTGAATACATAGCTTCCTTGTGTTAACGACCTACCACAATTCCCATCCCTCTTCCTCCAACTTTGGTATTGTATTTTAGACAGTTAAACTTTTCAACATTCATCATAAAAACAGGAATTTAGATTCAAGGACTGGGTTGGAAGCCATACTACCTAAGAGATTTTTGTCCTTTCACGATTCATTTTCATTTTCATGAGACAGCAAGGGACTTTGGGAGTTTCTAGTCCTGACTCAGATAGTTGTCTAATAAAGTGCTGGCATCTAGCCTCAAACTTAGGAAGTTTAAAATCTTAACTTGGGAGAATTCTGGTTTTGTGGTCTTTAGCCGGGTGTATAGTGATTCATATAGTGGCTCATAACTTTGGCCACAACTGAAGATCTTTCAGCATGCTCCAACAGGGAGGCACTCTCTAGCCACTGCACCCTAGCATATAGGATCAACATATCCAATAGGTTGTCTGATAAGATAAAGCAGAATGGTGGCCATGGGACCAGCAGAGACATGTAGCCGCTAGACCATCAGAACAACCGTGAGAGACCAGTAGGCAGAGATGGTAGAGATGATGCATCTCCACACCCATTAGAGACCACCCTCCATATGAGATCACTGGGATGAAGGTTCAGGAAGAGCAATAGAATGTTAGCAGAAAACCAAAGCAACCCAGTAATATGAGCTTCCCTTCCATTCATGGGCCCTTGTTCACAGGCATTCCCTACTTGTATGCTGCTTTACAAGAAGGGATCCACTCCCTAAGTGTGTCTGCCTTTTCCCTGGTGATGTGGGATTTTGTGGAAATGTGGGGAAAGGTGCTCTTGTTTTACTATATTTTTTCATTAAATATCTGTGATTTGAATTGTGTTCTTTGACTAGTAAATGCAAACACGAATGGGGGCTCGAGCTATGTTTTGATAGTTTTGAGTAGGAGGCCCCACAGAATCTCTGGAACTTAAATGTATATTTCTTATATAAGAGGGAGATGCTCTAGGAATGACAAAGGTAAGGAGAATAGTGTCAGATCTGACCGTTGAGAAAGTATATGATGATCAAAAACTCCTTTGAATTTAATAACGTGTTTAATCAAATACATGCAAAAAAGTAATAGTTTGCTATTGATTTTAATAAAAGAGTTTATTTACTATTTTTTATGTGTATTTATTGCAAAACTGGCATTTGGCGGTGAGTCAAGCTTTATATATACTGCTTTGGGGCCCTTCTTTTCCTATTAATGAATAGGGGGCAGCTAGGTGGCAAAGCAAATAGAGCACCAGTCCCGGAGTCAGGTAGACCTGAGTTCATATCTGACCTCAGACACTTGACACTCACTAGCTGTGTGACCTTGGGCAAGTCACTTCACCCTGGATGCCTGATTTATAGCTGTCCAATGGACCCAGATGGCTCTAGAAGAGAAAGCGAGGCTGGTGACTCAAAATTCATTCAGGTGCATGTTATGGTATCAGCTCTCTGGTGTCATGGTCTTTATCGAGAATGAAAGACAAACGACAAACAACATTAAGGAATAGTGCTCAGGAGTTTAACTTGAACTGAAAATTACTTCCCTTAGACATAATATTTAAGGGAGCAGGTAGAGAACAGCCCAGTTTCCCCCATCTTTGAGGAATACAGTGTGGCCCTCTGATCCCAAACTCCAACCTTGCCTCCTTAACAGTAATGAAAGTGTTTATTGGAGAAGGCTGGAGACACTATCGATGTCCATTCTTTGACTCCCAGCTCTAGAGAGATCCATGTTGACATACATAACCTACATGGGAAAAGCAAACAATGCCACAACCACAAAAAAACACTCTTCCAACTGAATCTGAATGCTGTCTAATTATAATTAGCTTGGTCCCAAAGGGGAGCTATGAGGATACCCTTCCCTTCTCTACAGAGGTGACCAACTATCCTGTCAGAATTGATAAAGGCCTTTTTTTCTTTCTATTTTTTGCATTCTTTGTTATAAGGGATAGCTCTCTGGGGAAGGTATGGGGGAAGATATTTGGAAAATGAAGGCAATAGAAAACCAGAAGCTATTAGTTACCATTTTTAAAAGTTAATTTTAAAACATATCTGTATACACATGCACACAATGTATATCCCAGATGTCCAGATGTCAAATTGATGGACTAGGTCTTGGCAAACAACTGCTTCAGGTATTCTTCCTGGGCCTTGGGGGGTGTCTTTTTACATTTATGGAGGGCAGAAGACTGTGAATCTTGAGCTATATTTGGGATCGGTGCATCTCTGAAAGAATGAAAGTCGAGGTTGCATTATACAGACATACACATACACACATGTGCATATACTATCTGTCTGTCTATATAAGTGTATTTTATATGTGGATATATTCATGTATATTTATCTCAGTCTAGAGCTATAGACTCTCTAAAGAGTGTGTGTCTACTTATCTCGATCTCTAGATAGTTACAGCTAGATATACATTCATATAATCTAGATAGATCACAACAGATACATATAGGTAGATGGCTATATATATATATGTATATATATATGTATGTATATTCAGAAATGTGACTTAAATCTGTCTGTCTGCCTGTCTATCCTAAAGGCCTACTTGTGTGTTTATATCTCATCTCCATCCATCCATCCATTCACCCATCCTGTATGACTATCTATCTAGCGAAACTTCCCAAACACTGAGCTAGCTCAATGTGAGGGTCAACCTTATTGTCAATGAGGACCTCTTTGGAAAGGACACTGCCAAGGGAAGTGAACTTGGCCACAGATGGAGCACCGGTGTTTTCTTGGTGGTGTTAGATCAAAATTAGCACGAACAGTAGAGAGACTCTGAAATAAAATTTGGAAGAGAAGAGGTGTTAGACTGACTACCAGACTGGAGGGCTCCAGATCCATTGTGCTGACCTCATTGTTCTATGCCTGTGAAACCTGTACAGTCTTCTAGTGCCATGTCAGCAAACTGAATCACTTCCATTTAAATTGTCTTGGGGAGATTCTGAAGATCTCTTGGCAGTAGAAGATACCAGACAATGAGGCCCTTTCTCTGGCTAAATTACCTAGCATTCCAGCATTACTACAAAGAGGGCAATTATGATGGGCTGGACATGTCATTACAGTGCCAGACGTACCCTTGCCAAAGAAGTTATTTATGAACAACTCCCACAAGGCAAGCACTCACAAGGGGGTCAGAAGAAGTGATATCAAGACACCTTGAAGATCTCACTGAAGAACTTTAGAACTGACTGTTCAGCCTGACAGACACTGGTCCATATCACTCAGCGTGGCCTGCCCTCATCAGTGAGGGGGCTGAGCTCTATGAGAAAGGCAGAATTGAAGCAGCTCAAAGAAAACGTGACATATGTAAGTTTAGAGTCCCCACCCCAGGTGTTCACATGACTATTTGTGCCCAACCTGTGGCAGAGCATTCCGAGTTCATATTGGTCTGATAAACCATGGTCAGACACATTGTCATTGGTCTCAAACAGTGATATCATTTTGGTCTTCTTTGCTAGTAAAGGACAAGAACCAACTAACCAGCGCTCTCTCTCTCTCTCTCTCTCTCTCTCTCTCTCTCTCCTCTCTCTCTCTATTCCTAACTCAGAAATGTGGCTTACCTCTCTCTAATGTGAATAGATAAGCCACTTTCTAAGTTCATATACCAGTGAGCACTGACTGACCAAGAGACTGTGGACAGTCTCTGCCAGAATAAAGACTTGGCTCTGAAATCAGAGGATCTGGGTCTTGTCTCTTAATTGCTGTCCTGTGTAATCTTGGGTAAAGCATGTGACTTCCCTGGGCCTCAGTTTCCTCATTAGCAAAATAGGGGAGAGGAGAGGATTAGAGCTAAATGACTTTCTATGATTCTGTCATGTATGATATGATTCTATCTCTGGTCTTCTGGGGAACTGGGTCTTGGCATATTTTCAATCCTCTGAGCAGCTTTAGACATAGGCAACTGTTTTTGGAAGGAGAAATAGCTTCTAACCATTAGTCTAACTTGTTAACCTGGGAAATCATTGCTCATGGGCAATATGGGCAGCCTGTTCAGTGCAAATTCTAATAGTGATCCTGAGAATTGCCTGGGTAAAAGTTGCTGTTATCTTACCTTGGGAGAGAAAGCTTACACACAGTGAGACTTCTTCAAATATACTTCAAAGAAAAGAATTAAATATTTAATATGCAAACACTACACTTCATTCAAGTGTGACTTTCCTTCTGGAAGGGACCCTTTAAGCATTGGGGATATTTTGGAGATTTCAGGATACAATAAGAGAATAAATGGGTTTTTAAACCATAAACAAATACCTTGAGACAGAGCTTGGCACAGTAAATAGTGCTGGATTTGGAGGCAGAAGGAACTGGGGCCAAATCCCAAGTCAGAAACTACTTAGCTGTGTGACCCTGGACAAGTCACTTAATCATTTTCAGCCTCAGTTTCCTCATCTATAAAATAGGTATAATACCAGTACCTACCTCACAGGGTTGTTGTGAGGACCATATTTGCAAACGTTTTGCAGACTTAACACAGGGTCTAGCACATAGTAGGGAAATAAATATGTATTGGCTAAAATAATTTTTAAAATGTTATTTTTTATCATTATATATGATTATAATGTATAATAATAGTAGGGAAATAAATATTAATATGTATTGACTAAAATAATTTTAAAATGTTATTTTTTATTATTATATATGATTATAATATGTAATAATGGTAGGGAAATAAATATTAATGTGTATTGACTAAAATAATATAAAAGTAGTATTTTATTATTATATATAATTATAATGTATAATAATAGCAGCAATGATTATTATGATTATATTGCTGCAGCTTTGATCAAAAAAAGGTCACCAAAACAGAAACTTTGGCTGAATTAGAAGGCTTTGGGGAAATTCATCTAAGTCAGGGATAGTTTTCAATACCTTTCTACTGACCTTACACTGCAGTGTATTATTGCTTTGTACGATTCTTTTTGTCTTTTAAATAATCCTTGGGGTATGCTGCAGCCTGGCAAAGAAGGGATTCCAAAGAACCAAGATATGTCCCATTCAACAGGACAACTCATATATCTGAAGACTACTAGGTCTTCTTTCCTTTGCCTAGACATCATTAATTCTTCTCTGTCAGGGAATGTCATTTGCCATCCTCTGATTTCTCTATAACGTGCTAATATCCTTTCAAAAATGGGGGGCCAGATGTAGCCTGACCAGGGGAGAACTCTCCTCTAAAATCCAGACCACTATGCTTGTTTTATGAACTGAAAGGTTCCAATAACTTTTGGTAGTCATGTTGTTATGTGGACTCATGTCCAGCTCACTGTCCAATCACATTCCCAAATGTTTTTCACATGTAATATGATCTAACCATGCCCCCTTCTCTCTGTGTTTGTGCAATTGATTCTAGTATTTCAAATACAGGACTTTACATTTTTCCCTAATGAATTTCACCATGGTCCAGTATTCTGGTCAGTGAACCTGAATTCCATTCCTGGGCAAACTTTAAAACATCATATTGAAGAAATGGTGAGTGAAACATCTAGAAACTTCAAGAACAATTCAATGCTAGGTTCACCTTATTTTCTTCCTGGATAAGTTATGATACAATCATAATTATTCTGTGCTCCCCTGACCATTGACCAATGGACTCAAAGCCTCCAACTTCCAACCTTCCTAATTTCCTGAACTTTGTTCTCTTGGGTCAGAGATCCCATAATATTTTAGGTGAAAATTGGAAGCAGAGTTTGACAAAATATTGGCAGCTTTTTTTTAAAGCATATAATGGTTTTCCTTTGGAAAAGGTAGATGTGTGGACTAAACAAATGGCTAGGCAGGTCAATGTCAACTTGGCAGGTTTTCAGTGGATTTCTCTGGGGATCTCTGCTTGGCTTTCTGTGTGTGTGTGTGTGTGTGTGTGTGTGTGTGTGTGTGTGTGTGTGTTTACATTTTATACAACTCCACTGGGGTCACTCTCTCCACTGGCATTCAACTAGGGTTAGGTTCCCCAGAGGGAAATGCCTATTGTTCTTTTCGAGATTCAAGAGGAAATGCTAAGGGCCTGAGGTTTCTATTCCTGTAATTCATGAGCCCCCATCTGGGGTCCTTACCAGTTGATATCAATTAGCTTTTAGAAATGTTATATTTACTGAGAAGAGCAGTTACAAAGCAATAGCCCCCCCCCCCAAACTTGGAGTATTCTCACTTTACACACACAAGGTCCCTGGAGACAATGGGTGCACGTCTGAAGTAGCCAAGTAGAAAAATTCACATATAGGCAACGCGCAGGACCTTGGATAGCTCTGCTGAGTTTCCTGGTCTCCTCACATCTCAGGGTTCTTTCTCGTCTAAGATCAGCAAAGAAAAAACACAGGAAAAAAAAAAAGAAAAAAGTTCCATAAACTTCAGACATATGACAGAGTGGGGGATAAGGCAACCGCTGCTCTCCCCCACCTCATGGCTCAAGGATCCCGGTCTTCACTGAAAGAATGACTTCCAGAAATAAAGTAGAAAGAGCCCTCTGTCTCTTGCCTTTGTCTGATGTCAGCATCGTGCTCAGATGTAGACACCACCATTGCGAAAGGACAGAAAACTCCAGAGTATCCAGAAAAGGGTAATGAAGATGATGAAGGGCCCAGAACCCGAATCATCTAAGAAGCAATTGAGAAGCAAGGGGCATTTAGTGTAGAGATGACACAGAAGGGACTTGAGAGCCATCTTCTAGTCATGGAGAAGGGTGGGATTTCTCTGGCTCCACACCACGAAACACCTCCTGAGAAAGTGAACTTGGAGGGAGCCTAGGAGAGGAACTAGGAGCAACCAGGGGCGTTATAGGAATATGCTGTTCAGTTAGTTCCCTTTGAATATAGCTAAACCCAACATGTATTGAATTCCATTCCCATGTGGCAGATACCAGGCTTGGAGTACTAGGGCTGTCCAAGGAAGTTTCTGGTCTTACACTCTAACTGTATGAGCCTGCTGAGTCACTTAGCCTCTTTTTTTGTCTCAGTTTTCTTAACTACAACATGGGAGCAATCATAGTGCCTACCTCCTAAGGCACACGAGGGACTATTTTTTTTGGTAAATCATTTAGCATATTCTCTGGTATAAATTAGGTTCTTAATATTTATCTTGTTTTCCTTCCTTCCCTCCCTTCCTCCTTTCCGTCCTCCTTTCCTTCCTCCTTCCTTCTTTTCTTCCCTCCTTCCTTTCTTTCTCCTTCCCCTCCCTCCCTCCCTCCCTCCCTTCTTTCCTTTTTTCCTTCCTTCTTTCCTTCCTTCCTTCCTTCCTTCCTTCCTTCCTTCCTTCCTTCCTTCCTTCCTTCCTTCCTCCCTTCCTTCTCTTTTCCTCCCTTCCTTCCTCTCTTCCTCTTTCTTTCTTTCTTTCTTTCTTTCTTTCTTTCTTTCTTTCTTTCTTTCTTTCTTTCTTTCTTTCTTTCTCTCTCTCTCTCCCTTCCTCCCTCCCTCCCTCCCTTCCTCCTTCTTTCCTTGCTCACAGTATCTAAGAGGCAATTTGGGGGGAGAGGGTAAGAGCCTCAAAGAGACTCGTAGAGGCCAGAGGTCCAGGGCACCCCCAGACCCCGGCCGGAGGCTTCCCCGCCCCCCCCTTTGCAGACCCCTCAGCACGGACCCCCGCGGAGGAGCTGGGAAGACTATCGCCCTCATTGTACGGTGGGGGGGGGGGGTCACCCGAAGTCGCGCAGGGGGCGGGGATTGGAGCTCTGCCCCCCCCCGGCTGCTCTGTCTAGGGAGCGGGCGGGGGGCGCTGCGGGCCGGGGCCCGATCGGGCCGGACGCTGCCGGGGCCTCGTGGGCTTTCTGCCGTCGGGCCGCGGCCCCGGCTGGAGCTGGACCCCAACCCCGCCGCCCGCCCGCGGGGGCCCGGGGGCCTCCTCTGCAAGATGGGGGAGGGCAGCAGCGTCTCCTCCGGGGAGCCCTTCCCGCAGGGTCCGGGTGCGGATTCGGCCCGGCCCGGGTCCGAGCGGGGGCGGGGCTCCGGGGCTCATTTCCGCGGCGGCTCTGTTGGCTCGGGGATAATTACTTTGAATGTCAGGGAGCTTTAGTTTAATATCATCTCTATTAGGGCCGCTGAGCGGGTAATTAAAAGCCGCGGCGCCCGGCAGGAGGCAGATGGCGTTTGCTTGCTTTGAGTCCGTGAGTAAACACGGGAAAAGTCAGCGCCCCCCCAGCCCCCCCAGCCCGGCCCGGGAGCCGCGGGCCAGGCCGGGGCGGGGCGCGCCGAGGAGGCGGGGCCGGGGGCAACTTGGGGTGCCAGGCTTCGGGGCCTCCCGGCGCCCCGTCTGCCCCGGGGGGAAGGGGGGCGAGAGGCCCGAGGGCAAAGAGCCCCTCCACAGCCACGCGCACAGCGACACGCACCTGCACGCAGACACACACACACACACACACACACACACACACACAGACTCAGACTCACGCACACTTAAGACATACACACGCAGTCACCCCAGACACAACTCGTGCACACGCGCACACGCGCAGACACACGTCCACACACACACACACACACACAGAGCCGGGCCCTGACTGCGGCCTCCTGGACGGCCCCGGAGGCCCGGCCGGCCTGGCCACTCAGAAGCTCGGGGGCCCCTTCGCCCGAACCCACAAGCACAAACACACACTCGCCCTCTCCCACGTATTGGGGGGGGTGACCGAGCCACAAGCTCCGGGGGCCCCGAACCCCGCAGGGAAGGGCCCCCCGGATTCTGTATTATGCAGGTCGGGCTAGAGAGAGCAGCGGGGCCTGTGCAGGGCGGACCTCGGGCCCCCGGGACCCCCCTTTGGCCCTCGGGGCTCGGGGTGATGCGCAGTGAGGCCCCTCAGTACCTGGTGGGGGTACTGAGGCTGGGCAGGGGAAGAGAAACGGTCACGAGGGCGCGTCCGTGGGGCCGAGCGAGTGTGCGCTGTGGGGGGCTCCTGTCCCCGGGGGCCCCGTGCTGTGTGTTGGTGCTGCCGCCCCGCACCGGCTGGCCGGGGGCTGGGAGCGAGGAGACGGAAGCGGGGGTCGGGTCCTCCCCTTGGAACCCGACACTCAGTCCTCCTTTGGTGGGAAGGGGCCCTAAGGAAGCCCGGCCCCTCTCCGACTGGGCAAAGACTGGCCTAGCCGGGGTGAGGGAAGGGCTGGGGCCTCCCTCCCCCCCCCCCCCCCAAGCGCAACTCTCCTCCGATCCTTTCCCAAGTTTCTGTTTTGAATTGAACTCTAAAGACACGTTCTCTCGCGGTTGGGAAGGGGGAGCCCAGCCCTGGGGGCCGCCTCGAGTTCTGAGAAGCTGCGGCCTGCGTTCCAGCCGGGTTTCGGACTCTTCCCGGGAGGGGCGAAGGGGGGGGAGAATAAAAGAACCGGAGAGGAGAGAGAGAGAGAGAGAGAGAGAGAGAGAGAGAGAGAGAGAGAGAGACAGAGAGAGAGAGAGAGAGAGAGAGAGAGAGGGAGAGAGAGAGAGAGAGAGAGAGAGACAGAGAGACAGAGAGAGACAGAGAGAGAGAGACAGAGAGAGAGAGAGAGACAGAGAGAGAGAGACAGAGAGAGAGACAGAGAGAGAGAGAGAGAGAGAGAGAGAGAGAGAGACAGAGAGAGACAGAGAGAGAGACACAGAGAGAGAGACAGAGAGACAGAGAGAGAGAGACAGAGAGAGAGTGAGACAGACACACACAGAGAGAACGACAGAGCGAGTGAGACACAGAGACAGAGAAAGAGAATGAAAGGGAGAGAATGAGAGAGACAGAGAGGAAGAGACAGAGGGAGACAGAGAGAGAGAGAGAGAGAGAGAGAGAGAGAGAGAGAGAGAGAGACAGAGAGAGAGAGAGAGACAGAGACAGACAGAGAGACAGAGACGGGGGTGGGTGGGGGGTGAGGCAGGAGGACAGCAGTCTCGAATGAAAGGGGCTGACCCTGGGTAAACTCTCCGGGTCTTGGGGCTGAGGGACTCGATCTCCCGGATCTTCCAGCTCGCCGACCCTCCTCCAAATGCACACGTATCCACACACACACACACACACACACACACACACACACACACGCGCGCACACTCGCACCCCATTGGGCGTATACTCACCATTCTCGATGGGGGGGCGGGGGCGTCCTCTCCGGACCTGGGGGCTGTGCGGCAGCCTCTGGCCTTTGGGGCCTCTCAGGATTCAGTGAAACACTATTCGTCAGGCGCTTCCCGCCAGTTTCGGGTACATAGCAGGCGCATAATAAATAACCCCGTTCCCGGGCCCCCACCACTGAAGGCCAGTCAGGAGCTTTGCGAGCCCGGCAGCGCTCTCTCGGAATCGATCTCGCTCCTTGTGACCCCTCTCTCGCTCTCTCCTGCTCGCCTCCCTCCCTCTCCTGGTCCCCCAATAACGATAGCAGTAAAAGTGCGGAGGAAGGGCAGGGTGGGGGGCAGTGACAAGGGCGTTGGCTTCGGAGTCAGGAAGGGCAGAATGCCCCTCCCAGCTCTGCCACTCGCAGGCACGATTTGGATGTGACCTTGAGCAAGTCCCTTTCTTTTCCCGGGCGCGTTTCCTTTAATGAAAATGAGAAGGTTGGCGCGGGGTGGGTGGGGGGCCGATCTCAGCTCTAGAACGCTGTCTGCCAGGGTTCCCCTGCTTCCCCAGGACCCCGAACCTCTCCGATTTTGTCGGCGGAGGGGAGCACTTTCTCCAAATTGATGAGGAGTGGTCCTGGCTCCACAGAGCTGGAAGGACCTCAGCCCCCGGGTTTTCCAGGGGAGGAAACTGAGGCCCAGCGTGAGGACACAGTGATTCACCCGAGCAGTGGAGAGCAGAGATTAGATTTGAACCTAGGAAAAAAGGAATTAAACGTCTATCGAATCAAGCTGTCTCTCTGCACTTGGGAAGGAAAGGGAGGGCGGCCTCGCCAGAGAATTCGCTCTAGAGGCATTGCCCGGACGCTCCCACGCTTGAGCTCCCTGGCTTCCCTCAAATCGCTCCCAAAGTCTGCTCCTCTCCTGCTTTCCGATCCCTCCCTTCTAGGGCCCTCTCGCCGTGGGCTCTCTCCAGCCTCAGCCCGGCCACAGAGGCGGTTAGCGGCTAGACTGGAGGCTGCCCGAGGGTAGGGATGAGCTTTTGCCTCCCTTTGTCTCCCCAGCGCCCGTACCTGGCCCCGAAGTCCAAGAGCTGGGCATGGCCAGTCCGTTCCTCCCAGAGCCTTTGGTGTGGGCGAGGCCAGTCTAACCACCTTGTAGCACCTTAGAAATGAAAATGGTTTTGACCTCGCTGGATCCCCAGAAAAGGCCTGGCGGTCTTCCCGAAGCACACTTTTGGGAAGCCCTGGCCCCTCACCAACGAAATCGGGACTCCAGGTCCCTCATTCGGTGTTTTGCTCTGCCTCCAAGCGATGCTAACTCAGAGATCAGTCGAGTCCTAGCTTCCTGCCTTGAAGAAACGGATGATGTGAGTGTGGGGTGTGCCCACCGGTGGGTGCCACCTCAGCTAGAGAATAGCAATGCCAGCTGAAATCCCCGTGGTTCTCGAAGACTAGCCAAGAGTGGGTCGAGGGGTTTTTCCTTTTTGTTTTTTTTTTTTTTAACCTCTCTTAGTTTGGGCACAGGCACTGGGTAAGAGGTGAGTCAGGGATCTTCCCTACCTGGGTGATCGCCTCATCCTTGGCTTACTCAACGGTAAAATGGGGACATTCCCAAGGATACCTGAGGCACCCACCCTCGGGACCTTTCCGGCTGCCTACAGTGAGGTGGCCTATGTGGGTCCGGGCTTTGGTTTTAAATTCTACAAATTCAAAACACAACAGAAATGTCCGTCTCAACGGTGACCTGATGTAGGGCCTGGAGCCAGAGGAGGAGCTGACCACCAGGGCGCTGACCACTCATCGCTCCGACTTCTGGAGCCTCTGGAGGCCCATCCGTTGGTTGCTTGGAACCGGGCTGGGCTGGGTCCGAACGTCGGCTTGACACGGGCCGCCGCCGGATCTGGGGGCAAAACCTGGGCCAGTACAAACCATCGGGCCCCAGAGGGCAGGGCACGAGGTCTATGCTCTCCTTTCATTGATGCCTCTTGAGAGGGCCGTGGGGAGCAGACGCGGGGTAAGCTGGCTGCAGCGTCTCCCCGCTCCGTGCCCCCGTCTTCATCCCTCCTGCCGTCCCTACCCGCCTAGGACCTTCCTTTCTCCGACCTCTCCGGCCCATTTATAACGAAAAGATCGGAATCCCAGGGATTGCGCGTCCGGTCTTATGGAAACCGAAGAGCCTGACGCTCACTCCCCCCCCCCCCCCCCCAACACACACAGCACAGACACACAAAGACAAATCCAACACACGGCCAGCCAGGAGCAAGGGCAGGGGGGCTTGGTGCTTCGTCAGAAGAGCCACTAACTCCGGGTGATCGGCCCAGGAGGTTCCAGTTTAGTTTTCTCCTGAATGAAGCAACAACGAAAACAAGCCTCTGTCAGAAGAAGGGCACTAGAGGAGGAGGGAGGGAAGGGGCCAATGCAGGGAAGGGAAGAGAGCCAAACTTCATAGAGTCCGAAAAGAAAGGAAAAACGACAAAGTTGAAAAGGAGAAATGGAGGTAAAGGGGGGAGAGGGGGAAGTGAATTTGGGCGAGGGGGGACCGATGACTCCAGATGTGCGCCTCCCTCCCTCTAGCAGCAGGCTCCCCCCTACAGGAAGGCGAGCCCGGGGGCAGGCGAGCCCTCCCAGGCGAGATGGGGCTGGGGCGGTGACGTCAGGCTAGGGGGTTAAAGGAGAGACGGAAGGGGGGTCGAGGGGCTGGGCTCGGGACTCAAGACTGACAGATGGGCCGCGACCCCCGCCTCCAGCTGCCCCCCTGGCAGGAGGAGACACCCAGGAAAGGTGGTTTCGAGAGTTCGTTTTTGTGTAAGTTGGTGGTGGCGTTTAAACCAAAAGCCACAACAAGCACCCCGGAGCCAAAATAAAAAACCCAAAGGAGAATGCCAACGGGGCACCGGCCCTGCCCCCTGCGCCCTCGCCCCGCCTCGCCCCACGCGGGGGCCTAGGGAACCCGAAGCTCGGCTTTAGGGAGCCCGGGCAGAATGGGTCTGGGGATGATGGAGACGAGTTTCAGACCCCGGTCTCAGTGTCTCTCTCTTTCTCTCTCTGTCTCTCTGTCTTTCTGTCTCTCTCTTTCTCTTTCTGTCTCTCTGTCTCTGTCTCTGTCTCTGTCTCTCTCTCTCTCTCTCTCTCTCTCTCTCTCTCTCTCTCTTCCCTCCACCCCAGGAAACCCCTCCAGAAAGAAAAATCAAAATTAAACCAGCAAAAACAAATACTCACCCCCCAGCAATGACTCCCTCCCCCGGCCTGCGCTCCCGGGTCTTGAGAAGCTCAAGGAGCCAACTCCCCTTGGACAGGAGCCTGGACTTCACGGTAGGGGGCTCCAGGCGGCCTGGACTAGAGACCAAGGAAAAGGGCCCTGGGGCCCTCACCCGAGGTGGGGAGGGGAGGGGAAGAGGGATGGAAGGAAGCAAGGGGAGAAGGGGGGATGGGGGGAAGGAGGAAGGAAGGACGGCCAGGAGGCAGGGAGGACAGGAGGAGGAAGGGGAGGAGGACGCATGGGAGCGCAGGAGGAAGGGAGGAAGAAGGCAAGGAGGAGGAAAGTATGGCTAGAAGGCAGGGAGGACAGCAGGAAGGACAGAGGGAGGAAAGAGGGAGAGAAGGAAGGAAGGAGAGAGGGAGGAAAGAGGGAGAGAAGGAAGGAAGGAGAGAGGGAGGGAAGAAGGATGCACGGGAGGGCAGGAGGGAGGGAGGATAAAAAGCGAAGGCAAGGATGACTAGGAGGGAAGGAGAAAGGATAGAAGGCAAGAAGGAGGGATGGGGAGGGAGGAAGGAACGGAGGAAGTATGGCTGGAAGGGAGGGAGGATAAAAGAACGAAGGAAAGCAGAAGGGCAGGAAGGAAGGAAGGATGACTAGAAGGGAGGAAGGCTGCAAGAAGGAAAGAGAAGAATGCAAAGAAGGAAAGAGGGAGAGAAGGAAGGAAGGAGAGAGGAAGGGAGGAAGGATGCATGGGAGGGCAGGAGGAAGGAACGAAGAAAGATGGAGGGAGAGAAGGAAGGAAGGAGAGAGGAAAGACTAAGGAAAAAGTGCCTGTTGAGAGGAAAGGAGAAAGGGGAGAAGAGCCGAGGAAGCTCTGTTTTGCTGAATAAAAAGGGAGAAGGGAAAAAGTGACAGGCCAGAAGAGCCGAGGGCGCTGGCTGACTTGAGAAAAGGAAGCGAAATTGAGACGGGGGCTGAGGCATGTTCGTGGAGGGAAGGGGGGAAAGAGAAGAGGGAGACGGAGGAGGGGGGAGGCGAGGGAGGGTCCCCTGGGCCCGCGGGCCCGGCCGCCCGGGTCATCCCGCAGGCCGGGCCGGCGGCCGCCGCCGTTGGGCGCAGTTCACACGCTCCCTCGGCCTCGGAAACTACTTGTCGCGGTCCTCGGAGCCCCCGGCCGCTCCCGCTCCCCTTTCTTCCCCCCGGGCCCCGGCGTCCCTGCCCCGGGCCGCGGCTCCGCTCCCCTCCCCCTCCCTCCCCTCCCCCCGCCCCGGCTCTGGAGAACACAGACCGGCTTTTAGAGCCCCGAGTGCTCGGGCCGCAGCCGGGCCAGCGCGCCGGGGCGGGGGGGGGCGGGCGCGGGGGGGGGGCCGGCCAATCAGAGGCGCGCCTGCCGGCCCCGACCAATAGCGAGCGCCGCATTGTTGTCAAATTCTGTCTAATGGAAACGTAACGCGCAACAATAGAGCGGGCCAGCGACTCTGCGAGACTCGGTCGGGCAGCGCCTGGCGACTCGGCCCGGCCGCCTCCGCCGCCGCCGCCGCCGCCGCGCCGCCTCCGCCCGGCCTGGGCCCCGGCCCCGGCCCCGGCCCCGGCCCCGGCCCCGGCCCCGGCTCCGGCCCGCGCGCTCCCGGGCCCCGGGCGCCGCCGCTCCCGCCCTGCCCGGGACCCCGAGCCCCCCTCCCGCGGGAGGGGCTCCTTCCTTCCTCTTCTGGGGGGAGGGTCGGGAGAAGGGGAGTCGGCAGCCGGCGGGGCCGGGAGGGGGCGGGCGCCGGTGGCGGCGGGGAGCGGAGATGGGCAGATAAGGGGCGGCCGCCGGAGCGCCCCCTCCCAGGCCCGGGCCGTCGGAGGAGCCCCGCCAGCCGGAGGAGTCCGCCCGCCGTCGGTGCGCGGCGCCCCGAGGAGAGCAGCCGCGGGTCCCGGCCAGGTGGGTGCGCGGGCCGGGCCGGGGAGCGCAGGGGGGCCTCGTGGGGTGGGAGCGGGGCGCGAGGGGGTCCCGGCTTCGCGGCGGGGGGGGGGCCTCCGCTCACAAGTGACCGGGACCCCCAGGCTGGGCCCCCCCGCAGCTGCCGGTGGAGGGGGGCAAGA
Organism: Macrotis lagotis; assembly: GCF_037893015.1. Classification (NCBI taxonomy): domain Eukaryota; kingdom Metazoa; phylum Chordata; class Mammalia; order Peramelemorphia; family Peramelidae; genus Macrotis; species Macrotis lagotis. Next base: position 28,154,969 of record NC_133659.1, read on the forward strand.
GTGAGAGCCCCCAGGCCCGGGGAAAGGGCAGCTGCTGGGCCGGGGCCCCGCCGCCTAGAGGAGGAAACTGAGGCCCAGGCCGACCCTCCCCGGCGGAGCGCTGCCCTGGGGGCCCCAGCTCCCCTCAAAGGCAGGGAAAGGGGCGCTGGGCCCGCGGGCGGGTGGGGCGGCGAGGGGGCCCGGAGACCCGGAGGGCGCTTGGGGGGCCCGGAGACCCGGGGGGCGCTGGGGGGGGCCCGGAGACCCGGGGGGAGCGTTGGGGGAGGCCGGGAGACCCGGGGGGCGCTGGGGGGGCCCGGAGACCCGGGGGGAGCGTTGGAGGAGGCCGGGAGACCCGGGGGGCGCTGGGGGGGGCCGGAGGCCCGGGGGGAGCGTTGGGGGGGGGGAGGCCGGGAGACCCGGGGGGCGCTGGGGGGCCCGGAGGCCCGGGGGGGGGGGGGCCCGGAGGCCCGGAGACGGGGGGCGGGCTGGCCCTGCGGTTCCGCCCCCCTCCCCGGGCCCGGAGTCGAGCGGGCCGGCTCTGTGCTCTCTCGCCCCGCTGCAGACTGCGCCGACGGCCGGCCTCCATGGAGCTGCGCTCCGAGCTGCCCGGCGTGGCGGCGGCGGCCGCGCCCCCCGTGGCCCCGGGCCCGGTGGCCTCGGTGGCCTCGGTGGCGGCGGCGGCGGCGGCGGCGGCCTCGCTGCCCGTGAGCGTGGCGGGCGGCCTGCTGCGGGCCCCGCCGCTGCTGCTGCGGGCCGCCGAGAAGTACCCGCGGACGCCCAAGTGCGCGCGCTGCCGCAACCACGGCGTGGTGTCGGCGCTCAAGGGCCACAAGCGCTACTGCCGCTGGAAGGACTGCCTCTGCGCCAAGTGCACCCTCATCGCCGAGCGCCAGCGCGTCATGGCGGCCCAGGTGGCCCTGCGGCGCCAGCAGGCGCAGGAGGAGAACGAGGCCCGCGAGCTGCAGCTGCTCTACGGCACGGCCGAGGGCCTGGCCCTGGCCGCCGCCAACGGCATCATCCCGCCCAGGCCGGCCTACGAGGTCTTCGGCGCCGTCTGCCCCGACGCCGCGGGCCCGGGCCCGGCCTCGGGGCCCGGGGCGGCCGCGGGGGGCGCGGGGGCCGCAGCCGCAGGTGAAGGGCCGGGCCGGGGCGGGCGGGGACCCCGGGCCTCGTCCGACCCCTCGGGCCCCTCTCCTTCTCCGCGGCTCCTTTCCCCCGCTCTCCCTCCCTCCGGAGCCCCGCCTCGGGCCCCCTGTCCTTCCGTCCGTCCGTCCGTCTCTCCCTTCTAACTCCGCTGCTCCCGCGCCTCCCTTGCTTCAACCAGGCCCCCTTCCCCTCGCATTTTCTCCTTTCCTTGTCGCTAATTTGTCCCTTATTTTCTCTTGACTCAGGTTGAATGCACATTCTCACTGTCTCTGGCTCTTCTGTTTCTCTCTCTGTCTCTCTCTGCATCTCTGTCTGTCTCTCTCTGTGTGTCTCTGTGTATCTCTCTCGTCCTCCCTTGTTTATACCAGGCCCTCTTTATTTCTCGCACTTTCTCCTTCCCTTCCGCCTCTCCCTCTGGCTTGCTCTTGACTCCTCCAGTTGGAACGGCCATTCTCTCTGTGTGCCTCTGTTTCCCCCCCGCCCCCCTCCTGCCTCACACGCTTCACTTGTTTACTCCAGGCCCTTTTCCCCCTTCACTCGTGCCTTCTACCTCTGGTCTCTCATTTTCTCTGGAGACTTTCAGTTTAAACGCACCTTCTCTCCCCCCTCTTTCCTGCCTCTCTCCTCACTTGTTTATACCAAGTCCTTTTTTTTTGGACATTTTCTCCTTCCCTTCTGCCTTTTCTCTTTAATTCCCTTATTCTGTTTTCTCCCTTTTCAGTCTCTCTTCTCCTTTCTCTCTCTCTCCTTTTTTGCCTCTCATTCCTCACTTGTTTATACCAGGCCTCTGTTGGGGGGCATTTTCTCCTTTCCTTCTACCCCTTCTCTCCGTTTTCTTTCGGCTCCCTCAGTTTGGTTGCACATTTTGATTCTCTCTCTCCTCTTTTTTCTTTTCTCCTCTCTCTTTTTTCTCTTCCTCTTCCTCTCCTTCCTCGTTTCTCTCTATCCTCCTTTCTGCTTCTCATTTCCTCATTCCTCACTTTTTTATAACAGAACTTTTTTTATTTTTTTATTTTCTCGTCTTGCCGCTTCTCTCTCGGGCCCCTCTTTCCTAATTCTCCCAGTTCAGGCAGCCCCACTGTGCCACTTAACTCCGTTTCTCCATTCTATTTTCCTTTTCTTAACACCCCCCCCCACATCTGATTCAGTTTTCCCTTCCTCTCCCTCTTTTCTTTATCCCTTAGCCTACTTTCTTCGATATTCTTTCCCCTCCCTTCTTTTTTATACTTTCTGCCTGGGCCCATTTTTCAACTTTCATCCCCTCCCTTCCAGTACCTTCCGCTTTGTTGTTTTCTTTTTTTAATTTTTCTTTTTAGCCGATCTCTAACAGAGAATTTCCACTCTCTCTTCATTCCTTTGCTTTCTGGTTTCGTCTTTTTACTCACTCTCTAATTATCTTATTCCAATCACCTCCTTTCCCTTTTTCTCTCCCGGTTCTCTCTGTTGCTTTTTTCTAGTTCTGATGTCTCGCTTCTTTGGCGATGTCATTTCTTTCCTCCATTCATTTCCAACCCCCTCCTCCGACTCCTCTTCTTTACTTTCTTACCTTTTATAACCTTGCTGCTCCTTTTCTCCTTTCCCTCTCACCCATCCCTCTTCTCTACTCCCCTTTCTCCAGCTCTCCCTCTTTCCCGGAATTCTCCCTTCCTTTCCCCCTTTTAAATCTCCACTCTTAGAAATTTTCTTCCCTATGATGCCTCCTTTTTAATACCCCTGACTTTTGTTTTTAGCGGTTCCTTTTTCCTTCCATCTTCTATTCTCTCTTCTTCCTCCTGGCTTTCTTCTCTTTCTAGTTTCTTCGATTTCCCATTTTATTTTTTCCCATTTTATTTTTCCCCTTTCCAGCCTCTCCCTTCCTCCTGGCTCCTCACCCCTTCCTAGGAGCAATGCACTTGAGTTTGAGGGAGCTGAATTCTGCCACAAAATTTGGCCATTCGCAGAGGGAGCTGAATTCTGCCACATAATTTGGCCAATTCCCCGGCTCTGCGATGTTGGGATTGTCCTGTCGAGGAAGTGCCATTCTGTTAAAACTAGCTATTTGAGCTAGATTTCCTGAAACATTCCGACTTTCCTCTCGGTCACTTTCTTCTCTCCTCCTCCTCCTCCCCAACGCTCATATTTTTGTCTCTTTCCTAGATTTTGGGGTAATTTTCCCCTCCCACCTCTGCTTAGCTCAGGAAAAGAGAAAACCCAGGGACTCACACAGAGATCCTACTGGGGAGAGAGATCAGAAAGAGGGCAGGGGAGGGGGTTTCATCTCAGGATCAGGCCTGGCGGCCTATGGCCCCACTCTGGGGGGTGGGGTATTTCTTTTTTCCTTGGGGGTGGGGTGGGCAGAGAAGTTTTGCAAAATCGGTGAGAGTGAAACTGCAGCAGTCAAGGTTTCTCCTGTGCCACCTTCTGCCCTCACCTCACCGGGGCCTGGGGGTGGACCCTGGGAGAGTGCAGGTCAAAAGTTAGACTGGCATCTCAGGATTTCACGTTGGGGAGGGTTTGCAAGAGATTCCCCTCCCTCGATTCCCTCCATGACAAGCTTGGAGACTCCAGGAAGGGAGCCACTCGCTCAAGGGCAGGGGTCTGTAGTGCAGGAGACTAGGAGAGTGCGGAGCGGGCCCCCGGGGCAGGGCAGAGACAGTCAGGCCCCCAGAGCCTAGGGGCCGCCTTCCGAGGGACCCCAGGTTTCTCCCTGACCCGCCCTCTCCTCCCCGTCCCTCTTTCTCTTCCCTCCCCAGAGGCCAAGCTGCAGAAGTTTGACCTGTTTCCCAAGGGCCTGCTGCAGCCCGGAGGAGCGGCTTCCCCCCAGCCGCCCGGGGGGAAGCCGGTGTCCCCCGACGGGGCCGACTCGGCGCCCGGCACGTCGTCCCCGGAGGCGCGGGCCGGCTCGGGCTCGGAGAACGGCGACGGCGACTCGTTCCTGGGCTCGCCGCAGCCCAAGGCCCCGAAGGAGGGCGGCGGCGGGGGCCCGCCCGGCGAGGACGACAGCCCCGGCTCCATCAGCCCGCTGGGCTCGGACTCGGGCTCGGAGGCGGACAAGGACGAGGCCGCGGCCTCGCCGCCGCCGCCGCCGGGCTCGGGCCCGGGGCCGCGGCAGCGGACGCCGCTGGACATCCTGACGCGCGTCTTCCCCGGCCACAAGCGCGGCGTGCTGGAGCTGGTGCTGCAGGGCTGCGGCGGCGACGTGGTGCAGGCCATCGAGCAGATCCTCAACCACCACCGCGGCGCCGTCGGGGCGGGCGGCCCGGCGCCCGGGGGCCCGGACAAGGGCCCGGACGAGGCCTGGAGCGGCCGCGCCGACGCCGCCGGGGCCGGCCTGGGCGCCGCGCTGCCGCCGGGCCCGGCCGCCGGCCACCCGCCCCACCACAGACCCTTGCTGGCCGGGGCCGTGACCCCCGCCATCGGGACCCTGGGCAGCCGCTCGGCCTTCTCGCCGCTGCAGCCCAACGCCAGCCACTTCGGCGCCGAGGCGGGCGCCTACCCGCTGGGCACGCCGCTGGGCCTGAGCCCGCTGCGCCTGGCCTACTCGGCGGCCGCGCACAGCCGCGGCCTGGCCTTCATGGCGCCCTACTCGACGGCCGGCCTCATGCCCACGCTGGGCTTCCGGCCGCCCATGGACTACGCCTTCAGCGACCTCATGCGGGACCGCTCGGCCTCGGTGCACAAGGAGCCCGTCTACAGCAACGGGGGCGGCCTCTACGGGCCCCTGGTGAACAACACCCCGGACAAGCAATAGGGGCCCGGGGCGCCCCGGCCTCCGCTCGCCCCCTCCCCGGCCCGGAGCCGCCGGCCGGGAGCCAAGGGGGCCCCGGCTCCGCTCCGGGGGGGCCGGCCCGGGGGCGGGGGGCAGCGGGTCCGGAGCCCAGGCGCCCCCCCGACGGCCGCTAGGTCGCCGGCCGCCCCCCTCCCCTCCTGGTTTCTCGTTCGCTCTAACCCATCTCGATCTAGGCTGAACAAACCCACCGCCGGCGCCGGCTCCGGTCCGCGGGAGAGGAGGCGGCGGGGCGGCCCGGCCCGCGGGGCCCCGGCCTCTCCCGCAGCCCGGAGGAGTGCAGGCCGGCCCGGCGCGCGGCGGCTGTTTCGGTTCCTGTCCCGACCCTCCCTCGACGCTTCGGTCCCGAGCATGGCTACTTCACCTGTGGTGCATTGTGAGAGTCTCCACGTGTATGATATGTCGCTCCCCGCTCTATACGTATTCACAGACGCATTATATCTATATGAGCCCGTGTGCGGTGTTATAAACGCATCCTAAGTTACTCCGTGTCCTCTCGAGCTGGACTCTGTGCACGGTCGAGGAATAAGAACGATGAGGCCACCCGGGAGCCGCAGCCCGGCCTCCAGCCCTGGGCGGGCGGTGGCCTTGGGAGGGCTAGAGAGGCGCCGCGCCTCGAGGGGACCCGGGGGGCCGGGGGAGCGGGGCTCCCTGGCCAGTCGCCTCGGCCTCCCGTCGGATCCACGAAGGCTCAAATAAAGCGGACTTCCCTCTCAGGACCCCCGAGGTCTGTCCTCTCCCGCCCAGAGAAACGCAAACCGGCTGCCGCGAGCTCCCCGACCCGCACCCCTTCTGGGTGAGGCGGTTTTTAACAGACCCTTAGGATCTGTCGGGTCTGATGAAGCCTATCCCCCCCCCCCTCCCCTCCCGTGTAATAAAAATAAAGAGAGCCCGCTGCAGGGCGCATGGCCACCCTCCCGGCCCGGGCTAAGCGCCCCTTCCTTCGAGGCCTTTGACCCCCAGTGGGAAAGGAGTTCAGAAGGGTGGTCCTCCCCACTCCGATGGCTTTCTCCCCAAGTTCCTCCCACAGCTAGAGGGGTGGCTCCCCGGCTCCCCGACGCCTTCCGGCCCCCCAAATCTCTCTAGGGCCCGCTGGGCTCGGGGCAGTGGTGGGATTCGCCGGTTCGCAGTCGTTGGGCAGAATCGGACTTCATTTATATTGAGTTGGGGAACCGAGGAATCTATTTGAATTCCATCCCCGGGTGAGGGGGGCGAGCCCGGCTGCCCCCACAGCAAAGGAGACTGGAAGATGGCCGCTCTGGCCCCTTACATCTCAGACTCCCCCGAACCCGGGTCAGACCCTCTGCTCTCCCCCAAACCTCCATCCCAAGAATGCGGTCCGGGAAAGAACCCCCAGAAAGCCGGCCTCGAACCTGTCCCCCCCCCCCCACTTGGGGATCCAGCCCGGGGTGGCTGGGTGTGAGCGCTCCCTGCACCATGGGGGGCGGGGGGCAGGCCCTCTTCTCCCAGCAGAGCAGGCTGGCCCTGCTGGCCCGGTTTCTGTCAAACTGTCGGTCTGTGGCTCCCCGACTTTCCCCTCTGGCTTGTCTTCTTCCCGGCTTTGTTTGCCTTTCTGTTTCCCACTCTGCCTGTTTCTGTCTCTGTCTCCCTTTCTGTATCTTTCTGTCTGTCTCTGTCTGTCTGTCTTTGTTTCCGTTTCTGTCTGTTTCTGCTTACGTGTCTCTGAGTTTGTGTTTCTGTCTTTCCCTGTCTCCCTGACACACTCTCTCTCTCTCTCTCTCTCTCTCTCTCTCTCTCTCTCTCTCTCTCTCTCTCTGTGTGTGTGTGTACACACACAGAGTGTGTGTCTGTCTCCCTCTGTCTCTGTCCCTGTCTCTCTGTCTCTGGCTCTGTCCCTGTCTCTCTGTCTCTGTCTCTCTCCTGTCTCGTTCTATCTGTCTCTCTCACTGAGCAAGTCCGGGAGGTGAAGAGGCGCTCCAACCCCGATTCCTTCCATTCCGAGGGGAGCAAGACCGGGGAACAGGGACCCCCCGGGTGGGGTGGGTCAGGCCCTCCCTCCCTTAGGCCCGGGCTTGAGTGCACAGGTAGAGACTGAAGACTCTGGGAAAGCTGAGGGCAGGGGCGGGCCACACTTCGGACAGCTTAAACTGGTTGTCTTGGAAACCTAATTCCTGCCCCCCCCCCCAAGCCCGGCCCTCCCCAAGAGGCCCCCGGAGCTTGGCAGGAAGGGCCCTGTTTACCTCCTCCTCCTCCGGGGCCCAGGCTAAACACTTGATCCTCAGTCTCTGGGCCACGAGGGGAGACCAAGGGCGCTGCCCTTTGGAGCCGCCTTGGGCCTGGCCTCAGCTGAAGGCTGGCCCCCTCTCCCCCTTTACTCCAAACCCCCAACCCCAAACAGTTCCCTTCCCTTGCACCCCTCTACCCATCCTATAGAACCAGTGCAGAGAGGCATCTGGGAAAAGAGCCAAGAGTTCATTGGGTCCAAAGACCACTCTTGGCCAAGGTGGCCAAGAAAAGGGACTGTGGACCAGGGGCAGGACTAGAAGTCATGAGTTGGACTCCCAGGCCAGTGCTGTTAGAACTGGTTCCCCCAGGCTGTCCTTTCCTCCTTCCCCCCACCTCTTCCCCCACTCAGACCCAGCAAAGGTCGTCACAGACCAAGTCAACACGCTAAGGTAAACTTTTTGGGGCGGCTCAGGTTCCAGGGCGGAGGGTGAAACTTAATAGCAGTACAGTAAAACGGTTTAATAAAGGAGGGCTTTAATGGGGAGCTAATTTGATTGAGCTGCCTAATTCCACTTTAATTGGAAAGGGGGTTTGTCTGTTTGGTTATAAAGTGCCAGAGTGACGGCAGAATGGAGAGGAGAGGAGAGGCAAAGGGGAGAGAAGGAGGGAGGGAAACACACAGATCCTGGGAGAAAGCAGAGAAGAGGGCAAGAGGCTTGGGGCCTAGCAGAGGGAGAAAAGGAAGGGAGAGACAGGGAGAAGGCAGCCAGTCAGGAAGACAGAAAGAGAAGAGAACCAGGGAAAGAGGAGGGCCAGACAGAAGAGAAAAAAAGTCAGAAAAAAAGACAGGAGGGAGGAGAGACTGAAGGAAGGGACTTGAAGCAGCCTTCCTTCCTCCTCACTTTCTCCACCCTGGCTCCCAGATGCTTCAGCTTCTGAGATCCCTCGGCTGGAAGAGTTTCCCCACTGACCCCAGTCTTCCCATCTGGAAGGAAGGCTAAGAAAACAGTGCCCTTGCTTCAAAGTCTTGTTGCCCACAGGGATGGTACTGCTGGAGGCAGAGGAGACCTGTGCTCCTCAGCTGTGTGTGTGTGGAGGCCAGAGGCTGGCCTGGCCTTCGTCCTGTGGAGTCCCAGATCTTGGCCTAGTTCAGCAGCTGCTGTTTCTTTTGAACTTTACAGACTCTGAAAGACCCAAGGAGGAAGTAGTTTGTTCCTTGGGTAGTGGAAGGGAAGCGGAGAATTCTGTCTCTAAGGACTGGGTTCAAATCCCTCCTGACTTTGGGTAGATCATTTAACTTCTCTAGATCTCAGCTTCTTCCCTAAAATAAGGCCAGTAACAAATTTCCTGGATTTCTTACTTAGCAACAAAGGGATAGACTTAAAGTTATCTAGAACCTGGGGCTTCCTGGGTGGCATTTCACTCCAAGAGACCCTTCCTTCCACCCTACATATGTCCTTGGAATCAGTAGAGCTTGGCCACCACTGGCACTTGAAAACTCACTTTCCTGTCATGAAGTCAGAGAAGGTAAGGAATGGAAAGGACTTGATTTTCTAAATAATCCAGAAAACAGAGGGCCTAGTTAGAGACTTGCTTTAGTGAGAGACTGGGGATTTGAACTCTTGTCTAACTCACCCACACCATCACCCCTGAGTCTTCGGCAAATTGAGTCAATCAATGAAAATATATTGTCTTTCTATGACCAGAAGTGTAGGGTGGGCCCTGAAGGAAAGGCTTAAGATCAATCCCAACTCTCCCCACCCTCACCCCCTTTAAGCTGAATACCTGGCAAGAGCCTGCCCTAGCCCTGCTCCACCTGGACTGGAAGCCTGTCAGGGCAGCCCAGCCCGCTCCCCCCCCCCCCCATCTCCTGGCCTCATATCTGGAGTTGGGAGCTTGAGGCAACAGTCAGCCTGAAGCACAGTGAGAGATCGAGTTATGGTCCCTGCTCTCCCATCAGCTAATATCATACATCATGATCTTGGGCAAGTGGCTTTCCTTCTTCGGGTCTCAGGGTCCCCATCTGTAAAATGAAGGTGATTGGAGGGGGTAAGTGAAAGATGAAAGAAGGCAGAGCTTCGTGAAAATGTTTTTTAAAAATTTTAAAAATGTTTTGCAAACTTTAAAACCTTATAAAATAAAATGAAAAAGAAAGATTACATTATCTCCAAGCCACATCTGAAATGCTATTTTCACTCTTTTCAAGCTCAAGAGCCAGGGATAGGGGTAGGGTGGCCTACTAAAAGAAGTGAATCTGAACTCCTTTCCTCCCCAAATCATCTGTCAGCTCCTCTATACCCTTCTCCTCCCTTGCCCAGGATGGAGAGGCACAAAGTTACTTCAGGGGAACTGAGACTGAGCTTGGGAACCATGAACCTCCCTCCCCTCTCCTGAGGAGTTTGGTCTTCAGCTTACCCTCCCTACCCGCCCAGAGTGACCAAAGGAGAAACAGGGACTCCATGGGGGGAGGAAGAGGAGAAAGAAGAGGAAGACAAAGAGGAGGAGGAAAATGATAAAAGGAATGATACAAGAGAAGGAGGGCATCAGGATAAAGGGGAAGGGGGCATCTAGGTGGCACAGTGGATGGAGCCCTGGCTCAGAGTCAGAAGGATCTAAGTTCAAATGTGGCCTCAGACACTTAATAATTACTTTGCTGTATAACCTTGGGCAAGTCATTTAGCCCCATTGCATTACAAAAAAAAAAAGAAGAGAAAGTGACTAGGAAAAGAGAGGGAACAAAAGGAGGAAGAGGAGACATGATTATATGAAGGCAATGAGTTTATAAGGTAAAATTGATTTTTCTTAGGCACAGTATTTTTTCTGAGGACTATAAAACTTATTAACTATAATTTAAAAGAATTGCAAAAAATAAAAAGATTGGTAAAAATAAAACATTGCATGTAGTTGGAAAAACAAAATATTTAAATTTTAAAAATTACAGGCACTATCAAATAATAGCAACTCTTTTGATTGAATTAGAATATAACGGGTGTTAGATTTTGGAAAACTCTGGGATAAGGCAAAAGCTGGTATTTGTAGTAATATTTATATGGTCTTTAAAAGACTTCCATGTTCTTAGATATTCAATTTGTTGAGGAGAAAGAAGAGAAGTATGAAGGAACAGACAGAGGAAGCAAAGAGGGAGGAAGAGTCCAGGAAGATGAGAGGAAGAAGTGAGGAGAATGGAATGGACAAAGAGGTGAGAAGGGAGAAGAGAGGAAAAAGCAGGAAAAGTCCTAGAAACCCATTTAGGGATCTCAACTAAGAGTAGGGAGGAGGAGAGGAAGGGTAGGCAGCTGGGGCTTGGTCAAGACATAGAAAGGCCCTGGATTCAGAGATCTAAGCTGACTCATGGAATGGGAAGCATTGGGTAGCTGAGTCTCCCCTGTTGGATTCCAGGGTGAGAAATTAGCAAAAGCTGAAAGCCCTAGAGGCTCTTCTCCTTAGAGCCCCAGGCTCATGACTGGAAAGTCTACTGGTACCAAGACTCCCAGTCTCAAGGTTGGCTACATCATAAAGGCACAAACTGATCTGCTTTTCTTTGCCAGGATTCCTTTCTGCCAATCAAGAATCTCCTAATGGTTTAGGAGTTTGGAAACTTTACCCACATTCTCATGAGAGCTCTGATTTTACTCCCAATACCCCAAAAAGGGTGTGGAATTTTTTTAATAAATAAAAGAAAATCCATCTATAATTTAATCCCCCCCATCATCTCTAAGATTAAAATATGGAGCAGAAACTGTGGAAGTCATAAAGAGAAGACTAAGATAAAGCCTTTGAGGTGAGGGGAGGCCCTGTTTCCTGTTAGTGTAGTCTTCTTGTAGGTGTGGAATTATCTCCTTAGCTCCTAGGCACTGTAACAGATATTAGAAACAGCTTTTTCCACCTCTATTTGTTGAAATCCCAACTCGGGGGTTACCTCCTCCCAGAAGACTTTCATGATTCTGCTTCTGTCCCCTGCTCCCTCTCTTTGTAAACAGGAAATGATTTCTTCTGCTGCTTTTCTTTATTCCTCCCTGAAAGGAGGAGCAGATATGAGATAGTGGATTTGAACTATCTGGGTCATGACACAAAACACAACCTCCCTCTGCTTCAGTCTCCCCATTTATTGAATGGGGGGGATGGTTGAAATGATTTCTGGGGGCCTTTCCATTTTTTATCATCTTCTGTCCTGTATTGTGACTCAAGTCCTCTTCTCCTTTCTAATTCCTTGAGATCACGGGTGACATCTTAATCATCTTTGTATAACTAGCCCTTAACATAGGAAATGTTCGATTTACATCTATGAGAGCAGAAGGGGAGATTGAGAGCCACAGCCCTTGGGTCTTCATTCACCAGGAAGACTCTCTTGTGTCTTTTGGGTAGTAAATACTAGAGTAGAAGAAGCCCCCAAACTTTGCCCATACAGTTTTGTACTGGAAGGATCTGGTAGGACTGTATTCACAATGAGAGGGATCTGCATCAAATGCAGTTGGGCATGAACTGGAGCCCCCTGCCAACCCTTGCCCCATGGTCTTCCCACTTTGTTGTTGTTGTTTTGGAGGGCAATAGGGTTAAGTGACTTGCCCAAGGCAATTAGTGTCTAAGGTTGGATTTGAACTCAAGTCCTCCTGACTCCAGGGCCAGTACTCTATCTCCTGCGCCACCTAGCTGCCCGATCTTCCAGCTTCTGCAAGAAGTCCAGTGGAGGGGAACCTGATGTCTCTTCCAACAGCACCACCAGGTCTTGGACAGCTCTCATGATGAGGTGGTTTTCCTTACATCAAACCTCAAATTACTTCTTTGCAACTGTGTCCTATTCCACCTGCTCCTTTCCTTTGGGGCCAGACAGGACACGTCTCATCCTTCTCCAAGGCAACACTCCAGATACTTGGAGACAGCTCTCACGATGTCCCCTTTGTGGTACAGCCAGGAGGCTCTCCACAATTCTAAGCATCCTTCTCTGAATTTGCTCTAGTTTACCAATGTCCTTCCTAAACCAGGGTGACCAGAACTGAATACAATATTTTAGATGTGGTCTGAACATGTCCTCCTCCCCCTCCTTATTTGGCCTCTGTTTCCTTTTTGCTTTATCAGATTTTATGTTTACATTACCACGTTTTTCTTTTTTCCCTCTTCCCTAACTGGAAAGAAAAAAAAAAGAAAAATCATACACACACACACAGACACATAGACACAGATACAGACACACACACACACACACACACACACACACACACACACACACACACACACACAGACCCCTATGGAGTAAGAGAAGGAAATAAGTATTATTAACCTTCCACTGTGAGTCAGATCCTATACCAAACATTTAAAAAAATATTAGCTTGCTTATTATAAAAACTCTGAGAAGTTTATATGGCTGTTGTTCCCATTTACAACTGGGGAAGCTGAGGCATACTGAAGTTAATTTATTTACCCAGGATCAAATTGCTAGTGAGTGTCTGAAGTGGGAAATGAAATATTCTTTCTGACTCCAGACCAAGGGATCTTGTTTACATAGTCAAGCAAAAAAAAAAATTCCCCAAATGTGTCCCATTCTGTTTCTTGAGCCTATCTCCTCTCTGTCAGAGGAGCAAACTTTATTGATCCACTGGAATGATCAGACTTTAAAATGGTCCCTCCCAGCAGTCTGGGGTTATACAATCTTCTGTGACTGCTGGTCACCCGGTTGACTCAAATACAGCCTATAAACCCCTTGAATTCTTTTGTCTGAATTGTTATCTAGATGTATTTTCCCCATCAGCACTGGGAACAATTGACTTTTTGACTCAGCAATGGACTTTACATTTTATCTTCTTAAATTTATTTAACTAAAATAAAATTATAAATTAAATGTATAAAACTAGTCTTAGTCCTTTGTTCTAGCCTGTCAAGATAGCTTCAATCTTCCCTCTGTCATTCAGCATCCCTATCAGCAAATTTGATTGGTACATGCCCCGTTCCATTATTAATCATTGCAGACATGTATCAACATAGATCATCACATTTGCTCCCCACAGATAACTAGGTGGTGCCAGAAGCAAACAGCACTGAACCTAGAATCAGGAAGACCTGAATTCAAGTCCAACCTCAGATTTAATAACTTAGCCTCTTCCAGCTCACTTCCCATGGCAATTATAATAAACAACATCTACTTTCTAGTATTGTTGTGAGGATCAAATAAAGTGTTTATTGAAGTGCCTTCCACATAGTAGGACAACACATTAACACTAGCCATTGTATATATTATTAAAATTACAGATATACTGTTTTGTGCATGGAGAAAATGAATCTTAGGTTAAGTGATGAATCTATTATCACAAAACCGCTAAAGATAGGTAGGATTCAAAACCAAGTCTCTGGCAGCTAAGTGGTTGACATCTGGAAAGAACAGTGACTTCTTTGGATCCAATCACTCTATCAGGTGTGTTGTTCTGGCATTTCAGTTGCGTCTGACTCTTTATGAACCCATCTGGGGTTCATCTTGGCAGATCCTGGAGTGGTTTGCTGTTTTCTCCTCCAGCTCATTTTTACAGATGGAGAAACTGAGGCTAAATGACTTGCTAAGGCTCACAACTAGTAAATATCTGAAGCTGGATTTGAATTCGGGTCTTCCTGATTGAAGGATTGGTGCTCTATCCATAATAGCACCACCTAGCTCTTAGTAGAAGTTACATTCTGCCTAAGAGAATCTTCTTGATGGGTCCACAAAGTAGAGAAAGAGATCTCCTGTAAAGAGATTGCTATGAGTGACTCCTTCCTTTTGTCTTTGTGCTAAATTTGATCCTGATTCGTTATGGAGTCTATATGCACTTTTTTGGGGGGATTTTTGTAGCAACTGTTTTTACTATACCATCTTAGTCATTGTCCCATTCTAAAAGTTAATCAAGCCTGGCTATTAACAATAATACAACAAAAATGCTGATATAGCATACAAAACACTTTACAAATATCTCATTTGATTCTCAGAACAATCCTGGGGTGTAGACACTATTATTTTGCCCATTTTACAAAAATAGAAACTGAGGTAGACTTACTCAGGGTCATAGGGGTAGTAAGTGTCTAAGATCAGATTTGAACTTAGGTCTTTCTGACTCCAGGTTCAGCACTCTATCCACCGTGCTACCTACCTGACTAAATTTTTTTAACTTTTGACTTTTTAATTTTTAGTCCCCAATTCCCTGCCTCCCATCTACCCCTAGCTATCTAATTGATATTGATTGATTATTATGGAAACAAACACAGGTGGGATACGAACTAAAGTCCTATAACACCACCCTTCTTTGAGCCTCCAGTGTATTCCATCTGGAAATAGGGAAATTACTGTGTCCTCCCAGGGGACTCAGCCTGCCAGTGAGTGGAAATTAGGAAAGTTCTGATCCTAGTTCATTCCTCTGGGGTCAAAGCAAACAAGTCTAAGACCTCCTTCACGTCCCAGCTCTTCAGGTCTCTGCTTTACCTAGCACTGCTTAGGCATCATACATCTGTATATGTTATCTTATCTGCTCCAATAACACCCGAGGCTGACCCCTGACCTGGATCCAGACTAACCCCAGATCCTGACCATTCATTCACGGCTTCATTCACAAAGGATTTGTTGAAAGTCTAGACTGTGCCAGACATGGTGCTGGACACTGCGGACCTAATCCTGATCCCAGATGGAGCCCGGACAGAGAGACTGCTAAGAAATGATTTTTTACAAATGAATTTTAAAAAAAGTTAAAAACTTTACGTTTCAGGTTGAATTCTTTTGATTTTTTTCAAAGTGATGAAAGCATTGTCTTCATAGGAATTTATATTTCCTTGTTTTATCCTTGATAAAAGATGAGGAAAGTCAGATAGCCAAAGACTAGTTGACTTTTCTCAGTAGTGTCCCAGGGATCTGTTTGATTCTGCTTTTTATTTTTATTAGTGACTTGGATACAAGTATTCGATGTCACGCTGGTCACATTTAGTGACGATGGAAGATGGAGAGCTAATGTTCTAGTGGAGAGTTGAGATCCAAGAATATCTCTTCAAGCTAAAATGACCTGGGAAGATGAAATTTAAGAGGGATGAATGGAAAATCTTAGCCTTCATAAATACAAGTTGTAGGAGGCATTGCTAGAAGTTAATCCGAAAAAGATCTGGAGTTCCAGTGGACTGCTATATAACCATATGTTTTTTCTTGCAAGGGAACTGGGTTAAGTGATTTGCTCAGGTCACACAGATACATATTTAGTGTTTGAAGCTGGATTTGAACTTAGGTCCTCCTGACTCCAGGGCACCACCTAGCTGCCCAATCAATCAATATATTGTAGTCACTGGGTAGGAACTGGGGTAGCAGTTACAAAGAATGAAAAAATCCATACAAGAACATATTCTAATGGGAAAAATTAGTACATATGACAATATAAATGCAAAATTAATAATTGGTGATCTGGGACTGGAGAGAGAAGACAGAGATAGAGACAAAGACAGAGAGACAGACAGAAAGATGCAGAGACAGAGAGAGACAGAGAGAGAGACATAGAGACAGAAACAGAGATAGAGGCAAAGAAACAGAGAAACAGAGACAGAGTCAGAGAAAGAGATAGAGAGAGAGGGTAAAGAGGGAGGAAGGGGCCCACAGGAGACTCTTGGGGAGATGATGAGCCCAGTCAAAAAGACTGAGAAAGGTCAGAGGGTGAAGAAGTGGAGAAAGATGCTGTCAGAAGTGGCAGAGACAGCAAGAAGGATAAGAACTGAGCAAAGAGAGGCAGTGGTTAGAGCAGTGACCCTGGAGTCAGAAGGACCTGAATTCAACTTTGGTCTCAGACAATAATTACTTAACTGTGTGACCTTGGGCAAGTCACTTAACCACACTACCTTGCAAACACCAAAAACAAACAAAAAACCAGAACTGAACTGAACAAAGGCAGAGATGACTTTTCTGCTGTACCCAGGTCACATCAAAGGTTTTTGGTGCTCAGATCTGGATGCCACAGTTTGGGAAGGACATGGAGGAGCTGAAGAGTGTCCAGAGGAGGACAATCAGGGTGGGGAGGGGCCTGAAGTTCGCATCCATGAAGGACAAAGGAAATTTAGTGTGGAGAAGAGGTGACTTGGGGCCTGGGGAGGTGGGGGGTGGGGGATGCACTAACTGTCTTCATGCCAATTTTGGAAGATTTCGAACTAAGTGAAACATGTCTAGTCTTCTTACCATAAACCAGTCATTGGATCAAGGCATTTTCTGACTCTCCCTTCCCAATGGAAGAAACATCAGGCCCTGATACAGAGCATTTTGTTGGAAAGGGGGATGGCAGATGTGTTTAGGAACGTTCTACTTCCCCAGTACACTTACACAGGGGGCAGAGAGAATCAAATTGCTTTGATGTGGGAAGTCGATTCGATTTGCTCTCCTTGGCCAAGGGAGGACCAACAGTGGGGATTTTGATTCTTGGCAAGGGAAATCTTCCCAGTAACTGGAGCTGAATGAAGTGGCCTGGGCTGCCTGCATGGGGTAGTAGTGAGTTCCCTGTCACTGAAAAGGATGATGACTTACTGGGGACATTGTAGAGGAGATTCTTTGGAAAATATAGGGGTTGGAACGCTGCCTCTGAGTTTCTGTGATGTTGGGACTCTCGATTGGTGAGTCCTCACTTGATCTCTGGGATGGAGGCTCCTTTATGGACAAGGAAGGTATTGCTGAGCAAATAGCGCTATGAAAGTACAAGGTTGTAGGGAGGTCCCCATTCCTCCAGGAAGGCCTTCCCAATTTCTCTAGGTCACTTTATCCTCTCCTGCTTTTATCTTGTCTGTCTTCATTGATTGTTTGATTTTTTGTGACTGTCTCACCTGGGGACAGTGGGGAGGAAGACAAGAAGATGACTATAAATTAATTCACCCCAAGAGCTACCAACAAGAAAGAAGTCTATTCTGGAAGGAATGGAGGGCAAGAATGGCGGACTGCTAAGATGGTGGCATGGTGCATCTCCCCTAACTTTGGTGCTGGCTTTGAGAGGTCAGTCACTGGATCACCAAATAATGGAATTTTGGAGTAAGAGGGGGCTCTGTGCCCTCTACTACATGCTCCAAAAGCCTTTGCTTAACAGTTTCTGCTTTCTTTGTCTCCCTCCCCAAGCCCCTACTGCCAAGCAATGAACTCTGAGCACATAGAAGAGTCTGTTAAAGAAGGGTTGAACTAATTGAAACTACTTAAAGGAATTCTGTGCTAATATTTGCTCTATCTTCCCTGTTCCTAGGGGCATCCAGGTGGTACAGTGGGTAGGGAACTGGGTCCAGAGCCTAAAAGATTTGAGTCTAAAGTCAGCCTTATACATTTGCTGCTTGTATGACCCTGGGCAAGTCATTTATGAACTTTTTACCTCAATTTCCTCATCTGTGAAATGAGGATAATGAAAACACCTACTTCCAGAAGTAAGGATCAAATGAGATAATCATTGTAAAACCCTTAAAACAGTGCCTGTTCCACTGTAGGCTCTATAATGTTAGTAATTTATTCCGAACAATACAGTGATCCAAGATAATTCCATGATGACAAATGCTCTAGATAGAGAACTGATAAACCCTGAGTGTAGATTGAAGCAAACATTTTTCATTTTATGTTTCTTGCTTTTTTATTTATTTTTAAATATGGCCAACAGAGTAATATGTTTTGCATGACTTCACATATATAATGGATATCATATTGCTTGCCCTCTCAATGGGTTGGGGAGGGGCAGAAGGAAGAGGAGAAT
This sequence comes from Macrotis lagotis, assembly GCF_037893015.1. Classification (NCBI taxonomy): domain Eukaryota; kingdom Metazoa; phylum Chordata; class Mammalia; order Peramelemorphia; family Peramelidae; genus Macrotis; species Macrotis lagotis. Next base: position 28,172,750 of record NC_133659.1, read on the forward strand.
TTGGAACTCAAATTTTTTAAAAGAATGTTAAAAGCAAATAAACAATAGGGGAAAAATAAATATTAGCTATTATTCCTTAAGGCGGATCTTCTCTCTTAAGGGAACCTCATCTGCATGATCATAATTACTTCATTTATTAAAACATATTTTAAATTTATTTGCCCTAAGAAATGAAGCAGGACTCCTTCCACCAAGATTACTTTGGGGAGGTGTGTTAGCCTATATGTCACCACAGTAGCTCACATTTCTCAAGCTCTGTAATTTTTGTGAAATGTTTCATATTGTTCCTTTCTAAAAGGAATTGAGGCTTAAAAATGGGAAAGTGCCTTGCCCACAGTTCTAGCACTAGTCTCAGAGTCAGGGTTTGAATCAAAGTCTTTCCTAACTCCAGGTCAACTGTTCTTTCCACCACACCACCCTGCTGTATCATAGAGCTACACAATAACCCCCTCTGAGCTTCTCCTTCAAAGTCAAAAGTTGATTCTCTATAGAGATTACTACTACTCCCAGGATTCTAGAGGCAAACTTGAAGAACTGGCTTTCTAGTAGGGACTCACAAGCCCCCACCGACTGTGCTTCTCATAAACAATTAGGTAGTAGACTTCATGAACTTTTAGCAAAAGTATTTACTAAGATGGCAGAATAAGAACATTTGCTCCAAAACATTTTCCTCAAAAACCTAAGGGCAACACTTTCCCATAAATACTTCTAGGTTCATGGGAAGAGTGAACTTTAACTTAGAATATAATGTAGTAAGGTACAAGTGTAGGGTATATGTACGACAAGGGATCACTCACAGTTCCTGGAACTTTATGACCTAGAAGTCCTTTCTTGGGTTCCTTAGCTAACATTCTTCTTTAATGTAAAGAAAGGTTTATGCTCCTTGAAGATGAGCTACATCTGCACATTTTTGTCCTTTGCATGTTTCTCTGCTTGTGACTAGTTGTGTTATGTCTTACTGGTCTGGCCTGTGTAATGGCAACTGGATACACTACTAGCCAGAGGAGAGAAGAGACAGTGAGAGAGAGAGAGAGAGAGAGAGAGAGAGAGAGAGAGAGAGAGAGAGAGACTGAGAAAGAGAGAGACAGAGAGAGAGTCTTTGTGTCTTTTCAACCAAAGGAAAATTTCCTGTCAGGGTCCTGGCTTCAAGTCTGATATTTTTAACTTTTGAATTCGATCACCACTTATATTTCTTCCACTTGTTTACTAAAGGTAATCTAAATCTATCATCTCTCATAAGATATTTTCTGTGTAATGAAGCCTTTTAATTTTTTCCCAATTCATTATTGCTTATTCACCATACCTCTAGGAAGATTCCCTAATGCCTCTGTTGGTAGATTAATTAATTCCATTGAGGTTTCTGAATCACATATGAGAGCATTAATGTGGACGGGGTTGGAACCCCCATTCTTTTATCTGGAAGAGAAACTCATAGTCTTTTGCACCAACCTTCTTATTGAAACCCAGAGAAGGGAAAAGACTAGCCCAAGCTCACACAGAAGATTGATGATGAAGCCATGCAGATAGGTGTTCACATGTTTCAGTGGATATTCAGGTTGAGGCTGCACAGAATGTTTCCAGTCAAAGGTTTGTTCATTGGCCAGACCAACAGTGCCCCCTTTTGTCTCCTGCCTCTCCTCTCTCCAGCCCCACTATAGCCCCTATACACAGATTATTAGGTTGCTTAAAGTCATTCTCAGGGACATGTTAAAAGCCCTAGCAATTACAGAGGTGTAAGCAGGACTACTTATCAGTCTCTTTGGGAGACTAATTGCCCCTAATGCCTTTCATCCCATCGACAAGGGGTTAGATTGCCCTCATTTCAGTACAGCCAGAATTTTGGAAATTGGAGCCAACATTAGAGACTGGTCATAGCATAGAGACTGGTTTCTCTTGCACAGTTGTCTGGAGGTCTGGTCACCTGCTTTCTTGTCTGTCTGTCTGCCTGCCACCCTGTGGGTAGGCCTGCCAGCCTAACTTTGCAAGTAGTGACTTGGAACCACAGATCTCTCAGTTTTTGGTGGGTTTGTCCTTCTCTGATGCTCTTGTCATGTTACACTGTGCCCGAGTCCTGGGTGTCCCTGCTAGATTGTCCACTCTCTGGGGGCAGCCACTAACCTCACCAGGAGCAGGAACCCAGGGTTGTGGCCTTAATAAGCAATGCAAAGATGTTCCTTGAATGAATGAATGGGGCTCATGGGCTACTTCTCCAGGCTATCTCATCTTGTCTCTGCTCTTCTTCCTTTGTCTGCCTGTTTTCTGCTTCTGTCTCTGTCTCTGCTTCTATTTCTTTTGGTCTACCTTGCTTCTTTTCTTCTTAATTCTCTCATTTTCCCATCTTCTTCTGAATTTTTCCTTGACCAGTCTCTCTCTCTCTCTCTCTCTCTCTCTCTCTCTCTCTCTCTCTCTCTCTCTCCTTCTTCCCTCTCCTTTTCTCTTTCCTTCTTCCTCTCCCCTTCCTTTCCTCTCCTTATCCCTCTCCCTCCCTCTTTCACCCCATCCTTCCTTTCTATCTCCCTCTCCTCTTTCTCACTGTCTCCCCCTCTTTTCCTCTTTCCCTCTCTCTCTCTCTTCATCCCCTTCTCTCTTTTCCCTCTCCCTTTCCCTTTCCTTCCTCTCTCTCTCTCTCTCTCTCTCTCTCTCTCTCTCTCTCTCTCTCTCTCTCTCTCCCTTACTGCCATCTTGTGGTCAAAGCAGTCCTCTGCTCCCGTGGGCTGGCCTTTCTACCTAGACCCTTCCCCAGCTTCTGCCTGGTCTGGTCCTTTAATCACCAGGAAAAGACTGGGCTTGGCTTGGAGAAATGCACCAGTTTTAATTGGAAGATCATGGAACATATGATCTATCAGACTTCTGGTTAGGAGAAGAATTTGTAAATTAGCAAGAGATAGAGAACATCGTGAGATGTTAAATATATAATTTTGATCACATTAAATTAAAAAGATTTGGAACAAATAAACTAATGTAGCCAATTAGAAAGAAAGCAGAAAAATTTGTAGAGACAGGTTCTCTGATAAAGCTTTTCAAATATATAGAGAACTTGTCCAGTTTTTAGAAATGAGACATTCTCCACTCAATAATGGCCAAAGGCTATGAAGAGGCAGTTTTTCAGTGAAGAAATCAAAGCTGTATACAGACCACATAAAATAGTATAAATCGTTATTGATTAGAAAAATGCAAATTAACACAGCTCTGAGATATCTCTCATCCATCTAATTAAAATGATAGAAGAGGAAAATGAAAAATGTTAGAGGGGATATGGAAAAATTGTGACACATAAACTCTTGGAGGAACTGTGAACTGATCTAACCATTCTGGAGAGCAGTCTGGAATTAGGCCCAAAGAATTATAAAACTGCAGGTACTCTTTGAACCTAGAAATACCTCCAGTAGGCCTGTTTCCCAGGGTGATCAGGGAAAAAGGAAAGGAATATGTTCTAAAATATTTATAGTATCTATCTTTGTGGTGGCAAAGTGCTAGAAATTGAGGGGATGCCCATCAGTTGGGGGATGGCTGAATACGTTGTGGTAGATGATTGTGATGGAATGCTATTATATTATTATGTGTTATCTAGTCCACTGGACCCAGATGGCTCTGGAGGAGAAAATGAAGTTGGTGACTTAGCACAACCCCTTCACTCCAATCCAAATCCATGTGCTTATCATGGCATCACCTCCCTGATGTCATGGTCTTCTTTGAGAACAAGAACACAAACCATCATGATGCTGTGAGAAATGATGAGCTAGTGGATGTTAGAAAACATGGAAAGACTTATATGAAATAATGAAAGTTAAATGAACAGAACCATAACAGTAATATTGTTCAAAGAAAACCTGTGAACAACTAAATTATCCTGAGTATAATAAATACTCAAATCAACTCCAAAAGACCAATGAAGGAAAGTGCAATCTACCTCCAGAGAAAGAAGTGATAGATAGAAGCATGCATAACATGGTTTTACACATACACATTATAATATATTCATAATATCAAATTTATACATAGACAAATCTGTCAGATAGTTGCCTTCTCTAGTGGGGGGTGAAGAGAGAAGGAGAGAGATGGTTCAGAACTTAAAGTGTAACAAAAATAAATACATCAAAAAGAATTAAGGCTGGATCTGAAGGCAGAAAGACCTGAGCTGAAAATTCAGCATCAGGTACTTACTGGCTGTGTGACCCTGAAAAAGTCATTTAACCTGTTTCCTCAACTGTAACGGTGCTAATAATAGGACCTACCTTGAAGAGTTGTTGTGAGAATCAAAGTGAGATAACTTTTATACAAATATACCATATAAATTAAATGAAATATAATGTATAAATGTCATTTCCCCTCTCTTCCTTCCTTCCCCCTGCTTCTGAACAGCCTTTTCCAAATGATTGTAAAATCAAAGGCTCTCAGAGAAGGAAGGGACAGTGCCTAGTTCTCGTAGGGATATAGAGATGCTTATTTCTTTCCTCTTTGGGGGTTCTCTGTTTTTTGATCTGATAGGGATAATAATTCTTGGTCTGCTTACTCCTCCTCTCCTCCCCTCCCCTCCCCTCTTCTCCACTTCTTTCCCCCTTTCCCTTGATTTCTGAATGAACTCTTCCAGGTGCACTTACATCCTGGGCTCTCCGAGCAGGGAGGGACAGCCATCTAGCCCAGCTACAAACCCAGCAGGAATTCCCTTGACGAACATCCCTGACAAGAACTCATCCGGTTTTGTATGAACATGCCCTGGGACAGGGAGCTCACTACTTCATGAGAAGATTGGCCCTTTCCTTGGGCAGCGCTAATTATCAGGACACTCTCCCCTTGTGCACCTCGGCTTCTTTGTGAAACAAAGGAGGGGGGCTTCAGAGGGAACTTCCACCTCCAGCCCCTAGGACATCCACTTGTCGTTCATTTTCCCCAGTGGCTTTGGATTTTGCTCTATGGGTGAAGCAGAACAAATCTGCTCCCTTTATAGAGTCCCCTCTCACTTCTCTCCCAATTCCTGCTCATATTTAGCTCCCCAGAGGGCTGGTATAACCCCGAGAATCCCCAATACTGAGGGCTTGGAGCAAATAGATTAACAACCAGTTCTCCGCCCTAATGACCATTTAAAATGTACCAAAAGATATAGTGAAAGGTAGTTTAATATTTTATGCATTTAATATTCAAATAAGAACAAGAAAAGAGGTGCACAAAACTAGATAATGCTGGATTACCCATAGTAAGCTACCACATCCCTATAGAGCTAAAGCAGCCTTGGGACCACAGCAGCCAGTGGTGGATCACATGCAGAACCAAAACTCATTCTACCTATTCTAACTTTTTTTTCCTTCTCCATGGCTCCTGAAATGTGTGATAAGGTAACCCTTGAGATCTATATATTTTTTTCTTTGCATATAAAATAGTGAACCTTTATTATTTTCTTCAAGTATTTTTTTTTCTAGTTTTTGTAAGGCAATGGGGTCAAGTGGCTTGCCCAAGGCCACACAGCTAGGTAATTATTAAGTGTCTGAGGTCAGATTTGAACTCAGGTACTCCTGACTCCAGGTTTGGCGCTCTATCCATTGCGCCACCTAGCTGCCCCATATTTTCTTCAAGTATTACTACATTTATTACAATACTACAAAGAACAAAAAAGAGGACTATATTTCAAACTGAAATTCTATTATGTGCAGTTTAAGCAAATATTAAATTGAACACGAGAAATAAATATGCCCTGCATATTATCTAAATTCTTTCTTTTCTAATTATTATTATTTTTAGGGTTTTTTGGCACAGCAAATAGGGTTAAATGACTTGCCCAAGGTCACACAGCTAGGTCATTATTAAGTGTCTGAGGTCGGATTTGAACTCAGGTCCTCCTGATTCCAGGGCCAGTGCTCTATCCACTTCATCACCTAGCTGCCCTCTTCTAATTATTTTTAAATATTTGACTGACACTTTTTTTTAGCATCACTGTTACTACTAGCCACAGGGTAACCAGAAGGCACAATGAATAGAATGCTGAGCCTGGAGTCACCTTCTTGAATTCAAATCTGGCCTTGATGCTATGTGACCTTGGACAAGTCAAGCAACCCTCTATGCCTCACCTGTAAAATGAGTTGGAGAAGGAAATGGCAAACTACTCCAGTATCTTTGTCAAGAAAACCCCAAATGAGATCACAAGGAGGTGAACTCCACTGAAAATGATTGAACAAAAATAATTACTTACTGCTCAGTCTCCCTAACAACTCTCCCCACTCTAAAGAAAAGCACTCTCTTAATAAGTATAGTTAAATAAAACAAATTCCCCCCAACAGTGTCTGAAAACATATGAAATCTATATTTCTATTGGTTCATTGTGTCCCAGCTTCCTATTGGTTTCGCCATTCAGGGAATACCAGAGCACTCATAAGAAATATCTCAGGGGAATTTTGGGCATAATACAAAGTGGAAACTAATGACAGCTTGTCACCCTCTGGTGGTTTGGCACTTTTTCTCTTTATGCTATATATAAATATAAATGAGGGAATTAAAATGTAGTATTTCATCAATGGTATAATGAGTTTTAAGAAATAATAAATATTCCAATCATAAATTCTGACTTTTTTTTTCATCTATGGATTGAATGGACATTACTACGGACACTTAGAGAATGCTGTTGCACAGATGAAACTTTTTTTTGCAAGACAATGGGGTTAAATGACTTGCCCAAGGTCACACAGCTAGGTCATTATTAAGTTTCTGAGGGCAGATTTGAATTCAGGTCCTATACTCTATCCACTGCCACCTAGCTGCCCCATGAAACATTAAAAAAGAGTAAGGAAAGTAAATTTGTGATTTCCACATTAGACGACTGCTCAGGTGCCCATCTTAGAGAGAATCCTGATTATAAGTGCTACTTTATCAATTGGTTTGCCAAATTTAACATAAAATTAGGTATTGGTTCTGCTGAACTGGTGTAAACCAGATGAGCCCCACTACTGGGTTGGACTCTCTCAAAAAGGGATTTACTGAGAAGGTATAGGCACAATAGTTACAAAAATATTTTAACAGGAACATACTATCCCCTTGCATGGTCTCTGGGGAGAGTGGGTCCAAGCTTAAAGTATGAAGGAAATGAGACACATTTGCAGATCACCTGTACTCAAAAGATGCCTCTAGATGCTTGATTCTAGAAGCTCTTTTCTCTCTTTGAAAAGTCCTCATGAAATCCCCTAGGTATAGGTCTGTTCTTAGCTTGGTGGATTGGTATTTTTCTAGAGTCAAGAGCCTGTATTTCCCTCTATCCAAAGGGGTCAAAATCCCTGAAACTGCTGCTATCTTTACATTTATTGTCATTGACCATTACTGGGCTCTGACCGCCGCTGATGCTGTCTCTAGTTACCAGGGGGATCTCTGATAACTCTTCTGGACACCTGGGTGCTCCCTTCTCAGAATACTCATTCTTCAGAATCAGAAAAGAACAAACTACACAAGAAATAGAAGTGATGTCCTCACAGACACATGGAAATGAAGTAGGAGCTAAGGCAGCTTCCTTTCCCTCTATCCAACAATTCACAGAAGTTCCATATCACATTTTTTTTTTTGCAAGGCAGTGGGGTTAAGTGACTTGCCCAAGGTCACACAGCTAGGTAATTATTAAATGTCTGAGGTTGAATTTGAACTCAGATCCTCTTGACTCCAGAATTGATGAGTTATCCACTGTGCCAACTTGCTGCCCCATCTCACATTCTTTTTCCCTTTTGCAAGCTTATTTATTTATTTATTTATTTATTTTTATTTTTGTACAAATGATTTTTTATACATTACTAAAATATTCTTGTTTAAGAGTAAGCATAATACCCCTCCCCCCAAAATATAGACCCTCATGAGTAATAAAGGAAAGAGAAAAAATTAAAATTAAAATAAAAAAATAATAATAGGGGCAGCTAGGTGGCGCAGTGGACAGAGCACTGGCCCTGGAGTCAGGAGCACCTGGGCTCAAATATCTCACATTTTTTTAATGGCTGACTCTAAGTATTTAAAATAGTGATTCTGCCTTCTATAAGTCTTCTTTTCTGCACCCCAGCTTCTTTCAAGGGACCATCACATGTCTTGGACTCTAGGAACCTCTCCATCCTGTTTGTCTTTCTCTGGTCACATAACAATTTGTCAATGTTTTTCTTAAACTGCGGCAGTCAGAACACAGCAAAAACTTAGAAATGAAGTCTGATCAGAACAGAAGACAGAAAGAATATCGCCTCCTTCCTCAAATCTCAGCCTCTTTCTTTGCAGTCCAAGGTTGCATTAGTTTGTTTTTTTTTGACTGCTATAATAAAATGGCTGAGTTTATAGTACAAGTGATTGGCAATTTGATATGAGAATTAACAACAAATGTGATAGAAGATTAAGAATACTTCTGCCAGCAACTATGGAAAGAAAGGGATATTTTCAAACGACCTGCAGAATATAAGCATACTCAAAGTCCAGCTTGGACTCCCTCCTAGAGATGAGGATGAAAAGGTCACCTGACTTTATTTGTATTTCAACCCTTCAAAGAAAATGATTCCTTTAGATGAAAGTCTTTCAGGTGGGAAACAAAGGAACAAAAATGATAGAAAGAGACAGAAGGCAATCTTTAGCTATCTCAGTATGTTTGAGGGTTCAAGAATGTGAGAAGGAAGGGGAATGACCACTGAATATTTGGAACCAAATACGTAAAAGGATCTTCCCATAGAGATAGAGCTAGACCTTCTCAGGAAGGTCCAGAAGCATCTTGTGCTCTAAGGAAGGACAATGAGAGGCCACAAGTGCTACCAAGAGAGAAGCCATTTGGTAAGAAAAAGGGGAAGAAGGGATGAAATATGGTGGAAGGCTAGAAAGCCTACTGGAATTGATCAAAACTAATTATTACTGCCCATTCATCGCCATTCATGTGGAGAAAAATGGGACCTCTGTAAGGAGCCAGGAAAGCTTTGCTAGGGATTATGAAATCCTGGGCAAGGAATTGAAGGGCACAAGAGGTGTTTTCATTACAGCCAACAACTGAAGGGAGAGGATTTGGAAAGGAAAGAGAGATAATGGGAAATGAACAGCTGGTGAAGTAAGTAGACTCTGAGAATGGGGGTTGAATTTCTGATCACAAATGAAAATATAGGAAAAACAGGTTCTTGGTCAGGGATGGAGAAAACCAAACAGGGCTTGATAAGATCATGATAAGACCAGGAATCTTGAGAATCTGATCAGGAGGGCTTAAAACTGAAAAAAAGGGAGGGAGAAAGCTGCCTACATAGATTTGTCAAAGCAAATATCACAAAGAATCTTGGGTACAATACAAAGAAAATAATATTAACAGAGAAGAACAGGGGTTCACAGGGTATGAAATCCATGAAGAGAGACAATCAAAACCATGTTCTTGGATATGCACACACAAATACATAATAGATAAGATATAGTAAAAATCTAATGCATGGAGGCAAATTCAACCGCATAAATATACTAAGGCTTCATTGGATGGCAGGATGGGGTGAGATTTATGACTGTAATATGACTCTAGAAGAGGGATAGTGCTGTAGTCACACCTACTCATAGAGAAACTTGATAGAAAATATAACTCAAGTAGCCAGTGCCTTCCCAAAGCTCTGAGATCATAAGGATCAGGTTGCAGTTGGGGAGCCACTCCCCCAAAACAATCTCTCTTTTGACTTGTTATGGATTTGCAGTTGGAAGAACCTGATTTCAAATCTTGCATCAGATATTTTACTATTTTAGATAGTTACTTAGCAAGGCATTTTAACCTTTATTTTTTTCATCTGTAAAATGGGAGTGCTAATAGCAGCTTCCTCCCAGGATCATTGTGAAGCTCTCTAAGATAACATATAAAGTGCCATATAAAATGATGATGATACCCCCTACACACACACACACACACACACACACACACACACACACACACACAGGTTACCCTAAGAAGTCACTAAATATAGCTCTTGATCTTTTACAAATGTGAGTCTTAGGATCCTCAGCACCAATAAAAGCCTCAAATTAAGTAGAACAAAACAGAAAAGAGCAAGAAAAAGCAAAGGACTGAAGGAATTAATGAATAGGTACAGAAAGCATATAAGGCACTCAAAGTATCCCAGTCAACACAATTCACTTCCCTCTCTTGTGGGTTCCACTTTTCTATCAGAATCACAGAGTCCTACCAACTTAAAACCACAGTCTAGTTGGGATTCCCTTGGGAAGAGAATTGAACTTGGGGTCCCTATCAGAGTTCCAAATCTCTTCTCCACAAGGACTTTTATAGTACCTCCTTCCACAAAAGTTGTAGTCCCACTTGGGTTTTAAAAAACATTAAAAATTTTTTATTTTTCAGTTTCAAATTCTCTCTCCCCTTCTACTTCCCCCATCAGTTGAAAAAGCAAGAAATATATCCTTTCTACATGGGATATCATACAAAACATATTTCCACATTATCCATGTCATAGGGGGCAGGGAAGCAAGAAAAGTAAAGCAAAAAATGGTTCATTCTGCACTCAGAGTTTATCAGTTTTTTTCTGTGGAGGAAATTTTTCATCATGAGTCTTTGGAATTATTTTGGATCATTGTATTGATTATTGTAGATAAATCTTTCACAATTGATTATTGTTGCAGTATTATTGTTACTGTGTATAATGTTCTCCTGGTTTGGCTCACTTTACTTTGTTTGCATCAGTTCACAAAGATCTTCTCAGACTTTTCTGAAACCATCCCCTTCACTATTTTTTGAATAAATAGAATTTTTTCATAATCATATACTACACCACACTTAGTCATTCCCCAATTAATGGGTGCCCTCCCTGCTTTCAATTTTTGTGCCAACACAAAAAGAGATGCTATAAATATATATATTTTTTTGTATGTGAGTCCCTTTTCTGTGATTTTTCACTTCCACTGGGAGGTAGACACAATTTGGAACTATTAAACAGATAAAACCTTCCCTAAGGCCTGAATTGACTCAATAACTCATGGTGACATTGGTCTTCTGGTCCCCCATATTGTGGCTTTAATTTCTTATTGAGTCTCCAGCTGTGGGAACTACAATTAGTGATTCTTTTCTTCCTCTCTTCAAGAGTTTCACTCTTCAGGAATTTCCCTTTCGTTCTTGAGAGAACTCTTGAATTTGTGGTTACACATGAAGGAATTACCAACTCTATCTTGCCCTTGAGATCTCTTTTGTTAATAGATGTCTAGACTCTGGTATCACATCCCCTGGGGAGTCTCCCCGCCTGTAATTAGTAAGCTTAGGTTTAGAAAAATAGTGTCCATTAAATCATATTGAATAGGAAGCAAAATGAAACTCCTGTGTTCTTAGGACACTTTGTCACTGCCCTGGTAGCTGCTACCTCTTAGACTTGAAAAGTGCCCCCCCTCAAAGGATTCTTTTCTCAGAACATTTGGGTGAGCAACTACAACTCCTCCAGTATTCTGCTCCGGGGAGCCATTAATAAGCTCCTCACTAAGATGGGGAGAAATCCCTCTCTCCTTCCTTTCAGGATCACTCCAGAAAAAAAAAAAACTTTAGGGGGAAAGGCAGAAAAAATACAAAAAAGGGACTGAACAAATCCTTTGGCTCACTTTTATAAGCAACAGGAAACGTAGCTCCTCCCAGCAGAATCCATCACTCCAGTGTTCCAAACCAAGCAAATAATTTAGTGGGTAACTCCAGTCGTTAATATATTAAAGTTGCTTTTTGTCCTTTTAACAAATTGACAATGGGATGTCTACAATGGGACAGCACTACATTATAGTTCCACTTCTGTTTTTAAAAGGTGAACGGTGTGGATAATTGAAAATTTCAAATAGTCTCATCTCAGCAATTTCATCAAATTAATCAAGAGATACTTCTGATCATCCTCTTCCCTCCCCTACTGCCCCCAACACATTCATGTGAGGAAATTCATCAATTAAATGGAGGACATTTAGGTGAGGGGCAAAGGAATGAGAAAAAGAAGTACAATTCTCTATTGCCAAGGGATCCTACTATCAACTAATTGATTAGGAGGACTAGATAAAGATTTTTTTTTACCCAAGGCCACACAGCTAGGTAATTATTAAGTGTCTGAGACCGGATTTGAACCCAGGTACTCCTGACTCCAGGGCTGGTGCTTTATCCTAGCCACCTAGTCACCCCAAAATAAAGAATTTTGGAAATAGATCACACACTTGGCATGGAAGAATAACATAGAAATGGGAAGACAGATGGGATAGTTTCTGGAGCACCCTCCCAAAAGCAGATCAGCTGATACAGTATTGATTTATCTTAATAAAAATGTCATTCATTCTTTAAAATTTGGTGTGATATTAGGAGTTAGAACAAAGTCTGACAAAAAAAGAAAAAATTGATTGCTGAAGAGGAAATAATGATAACATTGGCTTAAAATTGGTGGGGAGAGGAGAAAAGAGCCACTTTAGAATGGATAGGCTGGTTATACTTGTAAATGGACCCTGGATTTCAGGAGACTGTCTTTCAAAAGGTTTGGAACTTTATATATTGTGGTAAGGATGGCAAAGTACTTGACATATGTCATTTCATTTGGTTGTCATAACGAGTTTCTGAAATATGTGAGGTCTTCCATACCTGTCCAGGTATAGGTTTGGAGGAAGTAGAACGTGAGGATGTATTCCCTCCTCTGGCCCCCACCTTTGGAATGTAAACATTGTTGTCTGACTGGAGTTATAACTTTTCTCCTCCTACTGAGAAGTTCCTAGTTCTTAAATTCCTTCAGTAAATGCGACAACTCATGTTGTCCAAAACAGCACTTTGGCTCAGTTTCTAGGGGAAACCCTAGATCCAATTAGTTCTGGCTTTTAAGAAGTTCATAGAAAATAATAATCCAATCCCCTAGATAGCAATAAAAATAGCAATTTTAGATAGTAGCCCCCTGTATCTTCCTTTCTATACCAATCCCAGTCATTTCTGGCTCACTTCTTTGCAGTATCCCTGTTTATAATTAAGAAAAAGCATGAATTAAACAGTTTTATTTTATCTATAGAAAGTTTGGTTTCAAGTCCAGTTATGACAATTATTTTAAAAAATCAGAAAATATTGTCCTTTCATATGGAAAAGGGATGGTACTGAATTCTGTGGGAATGTGTGGAAAAGTTCACCAATGATTGAGCATATTCTATGCTTCTTTTTTTTTTTAATAACTGTCCTGTCTTCCCCAGTGGATCAAAGTACCTACCACTTGAATGCCCTCAACATCACATCTTCTGGTTCTCCATGTCTCTCTTTATCCTTTTCTCCATCTTTGTCTCTCCCTCACATTCCAAAAGGTGCCAGCCTGAATTCCAGATTCTTTCTGGTGAACATTGCCATAGCTATCATCTTTCTACTGCAGATAAATTCAAAATCAATTTTTTTTGTCTCCACACCCCACTTTTAAGAGAGTCTTTGAGTCTTTTCCTGGGTGGAAAGAAGATAATGCCATTTCCTTAGACCTCCATCTCTGAGGATCTGACAAGCTTCCTATCTCTATCTGTAGAGGTGATGGATCACAAAGCCCACTACCATTAATGTACTAAAACTATCATGATCCCCATTTAAATAACGAGAAAATGGAGTTCAGAGAAATTAAGTAACTTGTCCACTCTCACACAGCTAGAAGTGCCAGAGCTGGAAATCAAGTTTAAGTCTTTCAGAATCCAAGTCATGTTCTTTTTTTCACACAAGGTTGCTTCTCAGAGTTTAGGTATAATATCTGAGCCCAAGATTCTACAGGGGATTCTGGATCAAATGTGATCAGAAACTTTCAGAATTAAATTCTCTCTCAGAATTAAATTTTTTGACACTAAGACAAAACATTCTAATGAGGAGGAACAGGGAGAGTTATTTAAAAAAGATTTGGATGCACAAGAGGATTAGCAACAAACTTAAATTTGAAAAAAACTTGCATGGAAAATGGAACCATGAGTAGGGTACTGATGATTCTAATGGCATTGTCCTATAAAAACAGTGTCAGGTGCCAAAGTTCAGACTGGAAAGGAAAATTATAGGCAACAAAAAGAGCTTTGGAAACCATATTGAAGAATATAGGAAAATCAAAGAGAATACATTTGCTGATTAGGATATATGATAAAAATATCTAATGTATGGAAGGCAGAACTAATTTCCTTTTTGCTTCTGTTTTTCTCTGTAATATATAATAATATTTACAATGGGGAAAATTGAAGGTTGAAAATCAAGATAAATAAGAAAATGGTAATGGATTTAGCTAACAATTTATTTACGTTAAATTTATGAAGTATGACTGAACTATATGCCCGGGTATAGAAGGGATTGCAAAGTTTCTATTGGTGACTTTTGAATTATTGTAGAGAATGGGAATGATTTAGCAGACAAATATCTCACTTTTTGAAAAAATAGAAGGTGAATTCTTTAGATCCCATGTTAATTAGCTTTTCTTCATCATAAGCAAGTCAAGCCATCACCCTTGTCTTATCACTGGTATTCTTTGAGAACAAAGGATGGTCAACAACACCATTCTGGAATATTTTTTTAAACCATTAGGAGGCACTGCTGGGCACTAAAGTAGTTCTCCTCAAGAAGACTTGCATTCAGATTTTGCCTTGGACATGTTGCTGCATGATCCTGAGAGTCACTTTTTTTCTGCTTCAATTTTCTCATCTGTAAAATGGAAATAATAAGTTTTATATGAAAATATCCTCCAAGTTTTTTTGTGAGGATCAAATAAGATAATATGTGCAAGAATGTTTAGCAAACCTTAAGGACTATATAAATAATAGGTATTTTTTGATAATGAGGAAGGTGAGGATGATGATGAAGATAGCCACTTGGCCTGTCCTGTACCTATACCCTGGTGTTATGATGCTCCATCTTGTTTAGCAGAAGTGCTGGGGAATTCTCAAGTTCTCTATGTTTCCTAGCTTGTGTATGACCTTTTATCCCCTAGTTTCACTACTCTCTGGGTGTTTTTAGTGACTTGGCATCTAGAAGTCATGGATTAATGTGATCAGGATCAACTCTCATGCCCACTGCCAACCACCGCTCTTCCCTGAATTTGTTATATTTCATTGAGTCCTAGTCATGAAATCCTGGAATAATGGAGACAATTCTCCTCTCTTTACTCCAGTCCCTTTTTCCACCACCCAACCAATGGATTTTACCAAATCAATATTTTACCCTTGGCATAGAATCAATGTAAACTAAAAATACATAATAATCATATATTAATAAAGTGAAGTAGGGCTGTGTACTTGCACCCATGATTTTAACATGATGCTTTCAGCAATGTTTTCTGATGACTTTGATGAGGACTAGGTGGTATCAAGATCAGCTGTTGTGCTGATGGTAAATTGTTCAACTTGAAAAGGCTATAAGCCAAGACTAAAGTGAAGGTAGAGTCAGTGCCTGATTTTTGTTTTTTTTTGCAGATGATTTTGATTTCAATACAGTCTCTGAGACTGAGACACAACAAAAAATGGGTTGCTTTTCTGCTACTTGTGCTAATTTTGGTCTAAACGTTAACATCAAGAAAATAGAGATGCTCCACCAACCCATATCACTCCATCCTTATGTAGAGCTATTAGTTACAGCAAATGGAGATGTTTTGAATACTATGGACAAATTCACTTATCTTGACAATATTCCTTCCAGGAATATATGCATAGATTATGAGGTGGATGCACTCATTGTTAGAACTAACTCAACATTTGGGAGGCTCTGAAAGAAAGTATGAGAGAGAAGAGGTATTAGCCTATGTAACAAATTGTCTACAGAGTTGTTGCTATATGCCTGTGGAACCTGAACAGTATACCAGTGACATTCCAGAAAACTAAGTCTCTTCCATTTGAATTGTCTTAGGAAGATTCTGAATATCACCTGGTAGGATAAGGTACCAAACACTGAGATCTTATCTAAACTGTCAAACTTTTAAATTCTACGCAGAGAGCACAACTATAATGGGCTGTTCAAATGTTGTTTGAATGCCAAAGGTTAAAAAAAATTGATAATTTACACAAGACAAGGGCTAATAGAGTGATCAGTAGAAGAAGCATACAAGGACACTCAAAATCTCTCTAGAGAACTTTGGGATCAATTGTGTGACTTGGGAGACATTGGGAAAGGACCACCCAGCATAGCATGATTGCATCAAAGAAGAATCTGTGCTCTAGGAGCAAAGCAGAGGGTGCTCAAAAGAAATATGAGACAGTCGAATTTAGACATCTCCACCCCAAGTGGATTCTTTGTGCCTGACCTGTGACAGAGCCTTCTGAGCTTGTATTGGTTAGACATACTGTAACTTGACCCAATATAAGGATGTCATTTTGGTCTTTTTTGAAGGAAACATCAACCTGGACAATAACCAGTCCAATGTCTCTGGTAACTAATCCAGTGTAGTCTTTAAGGGAAGTTAGAGAAAGAGTTTCTCTCTCTGTCACTCTGTCTGTCTCTCTCTCTCTCTGTCACTCTCTCTCTCTCTCTCTCTCTCTCTCTCTCTCTCTCTCTCTCTCTCTGTCACTCTGTCTCTCTGTCACTCTGTCTCTCTCTGTCTCTGTCCTTATCTCTATTTCTGTCTCTGTCTCAGTCTCTGTGTGTCTATCTGTTTCTGTCTTGCTCCATCTCTTCTCTTCACTTTCAGTCCTCTCTTAGGGGCCTGGAGTCTTCAGTTCTCACATTTGGAGCCTTCCTTCATTCAAATGACTGGCTCCAAACTAGCCTGCAGTTTATATAAGTAGCCCGAGAAATATGTCTTGATTTTCTTCATCCAATGACAAACTATTTCTGTCTTTATCCAATGACTAAAAGCCCTTATGATCTTTTCAAATTGATTGAGGATTTATTCACACATAATTTACTCTTGCTTGACTGATTTAATTGAGGTGTCTAGGCCCTAGTGATTTACATTAATTGAGGTGGTGGATGGAACTTCCACCCTTACTCACTTAGATGAAAATCTTTTTATCTGCCTCTTACTTTCTGTGTTTGCATTCTGGGCTGGAAAGGATCAACTCTATCTTCTTATATGCATATGTTTTGAATTAGATTTATTTATGTACATTTTGTTTCTTTGACAGACTATAGGATCCTTGAAGGTATGAACTGAGGTGTTTGTGGTGTTTTTATTTTGGTTTTTGTCTTTGTACCCTCCTATTGTCAAATAAAATATTTAGAATAGTACATTGTTGATCATTTTTTGCTGATTGATTGAATTAAACAACTGAATAATCAGAGGGTCTAGTTCTGGGTGGGGACCCTAAGCACCCTTAACTTTCCAAGTCACAAGCCCAGAGCATAGGAAGATATAGAAATATAGATTTTGAGATGGAAGGGACCTTCAAGGTCCTCTAGTCTGATCTCATTTTAAAGACAAAGAACTGAGGTCCAATGAAGTAATTTGAAAACAGGTCTTCTGACTCCAGATTAAGTCCCTTTTGACTAAAGCACTCTGACTCTCAAAGGAAGGGCACAGGGGTTGGTGCTATGGAGCATGGATCTTTCTAGCTACTTCTATCTAGTTTTTTCAGGGAAGGGAACCAGCTAATCGGCTTACATCAAAAAGGTTCAGGTGATGGAATAATTTGGAACTAGCTTAAGGGAAGAACATGGGGTGGGACAGGGGAAGGAATGCCAGTTCTGGACTCAGAAGACCTGGAATCAAATTCCGCCTCTTATGCCTTTGTAGTTTTAGATCTAGGATCTCAACCTCAAAGGTGTTTGAGGCTATGTTTCTTAAGGGGTCATTGACTAAGTATTGATAAACTCCTTTTGAGTGCAAAGCACTAGGCTAAGGGGTAAGCTTGTAAAGAAAGCCTTGTTGAGCCATTCCCTGGTCTCAAGGAGCTCCCAGGCTCATGGAGGAGATCACATGCAAAGAACTGTATGTAGTTATTCCTTCTATAACATGGGGATCAGGGCCATGGTGTCTTATAAACTGGAAAATCCAAGTAAAAGTTTTGACTCTCCCTTTGTGCCAGAGAAGTCTAAAATTTCTTTCTTTTGTGGAGTGTTTATAGCATCTTATGTTAAAAAAAAAACCCCTTCATTAGTAGTTAGATGGTGCAGTGGATAGAGCACTGACTTTGGACTCTGGAAGACCTTAGCTCAAATTCAACCTCAGACACTTAATAATTGCTTAGTTATGTGACCTTGGGCAAGTCACTTAACCCCATTGCCTTAAATAAATAAATTTTAAAAAAGACCTTCACATGTCATCTGCAGTTGCTGCAAAATCCCACCCCCAAATTTTTATTTCATTTCTTATGCTGATCTGTATTAGATTGAAACTCTGATGGGAAATTCTCAAGGTGGGACTATATAAGTAAGATGGAAAGAGGATGAATTGGAGATAATCAGCAGAGGGAGAGCACTAGCATTTGGAGGGATCAGGGAAGTTGGGTTTTATCTGAGATTTGAAGAAGTAGGGGAAGGCAAGAAATAGAGATGATGAGGCATGAGGAAGGAATTACATGTGCATTTAGTGATGTCATTAGGTTCCTGCCAGGAAAATGGTGGGTGATCTGGTAGGTGTCTAAGGAGATTGGTTCTTATCCTTCATTATTGAAGAAGGCCAAATTAAATCACCTTGTTAGAATTGAGTTGACTGTGGTTGACCAGATTGATACAAACTCAGAATGCATAACTACAGGTTGATCACAAATAGTCCACGTAGAGGTATAACCCACTGGCAAGAAAGCTACACTTGGCATCAGATAATCTCAGTTCAAATTCTGCCTCTGGTACCTACTACTGCTATGACCTGTGATGTAGAAGTATCTGAGGGGCTACCTCATGGAGGTTTACTTTTTTATGACCCAAAGGAAAGCAATGGGGTAAGGGATTGGGGGTGGGGGTGGAGGATTGGGAGGAAGTTGCAATTTAGGCTGGATGTTAAGAAAAATAATTTCTAACAATCAGAGCTGTCCAAGAATGGAGGGCTGCCCAGAGAGGTGGGGTGTCTTCCCATCACTGAAGAGTTTTAGACAAAGGCAGAATGTCCCCTAGTCTGCCATGCTTCAGAGAAGTTCAATTCCTGGCTGCCCTGGTCTCCTGTACCATCTTGGCATGATGCCCTTACCTGTCCAAGGGCCATGCACCTCCATGTTGAGTCTGATTTAAGGGACTGAGGGGCTGGTTGAGAGCCTGAGAGGTTAGAGAGCCGGGGGCTCCAGGGGCTATCTGGAGCAGGAATTGTGCCTTCCTCTCACCTTCCTACGGAGGTGGGATGTGTAGAGATACAAACCAACTGCCTTGGTAATGGCCCTTCATGGGAATGTGTGTTGGGTCAGGGTCAGCATTCCCTCTGTTCTTGTTTCTGATATCCAGACTTTATAATAATTCCTCTCCTGTGATTTTATTCAGGAACTTTTCTTAGTGTCTGGGGTCTCTTTACCCTGCTACAATGAACTAACCCTTTGGCCTTCTCAACCAATAGCCTTCCATAAGACCCACCTCACTTTTCCATTGGTGGGGTTTCTCATTCCTCTCTTCTCTTTTTTCTTCCTTCCTCTCCTTTCCTTCCTTCCTTTCCCCCACCTTTCCTTCCCTCCTCCTTTCCTCTCTCCTTTCCTTTTTTGCCTTTTTCCTTCCTTTTTCTCTCCCTCCTTCCCTTTTCCTCCTCCCTTAATCTATACCTTTCTCTATATTTTTCTTCCTTCCTCTTTAACTTCTTCTTTCTTTCCCTTTCTTTCCTCTTTCCTCCTTTCTCCTTCTTTCTTTTCTTCCTCCATTTATCTTACCTTCTTTCTTCCTCCCCTTTCCTTCCCTTCTCTCCTTCTTCTTTCCCTCTCCCCTTCCTTTCTTTCAGTTCTTCCTTCCTTCCTCCCTTCCTTTCCTCCCTCCATCTATCTCTTTTCCCTTTGCTTTCATTTTTCTTCCCCTTTTTTCCTTCCTTCCTTGTTCCCTTCATTGTTTCCATTCTTTCTCCCTCCCTTCTTTCCTTTCTTTCTCTCTCACCATCTATCACTTTCTCCTTTTTCTTTCTTTCTTCTCACCTTTAACCTTTCCCT
Organism: Macrotis lagotis; assembly: GCF_037893015.1. Classification (NCBI taxonomy): domain Eukaryota; kingdom Metazoa; phylum Chordata; class Mammalia; order Peramelemorphia; family Peramelidae; genus Macrotis; species Macrotis lagotis. The sequence goes on from NC_133659.1 coordinate 28,192,694, forward strand.
TATTCTTTCCTCCCTCCCATCCTTCCTTCCCTCCCTTCCTTCCTTTCTCATTCCTTTCTTTCCTGTCTCCAACTGTCCCTTTTTCCTTTTTCTTTCTTTTTCTTCCTCCTTTTCCCCTTCCCTTTCCTTCTTCTTTCCCTCCTCCTTCTCTTCCTTCTTTCCTCTTTTCCTTCCTTCTTCCATTTCTTCCTTTCTCCTCTCTCTTCTTCCCTTCCTTGGTCTGTTACAGATTTTAGGGTTCAGATTAGGAACCATTTCTGGGTCCATTCTGGCAGCTTCCTGTCCAGAGGTAGCACCCAGAACCTGAGCACAAACTCTCCCTGGCAAGCTTGCCCATCTCGGCCCTGGAGCCTTGCAGTGGGGTTGCCTTTGGCTGGCATGGGCTGGCAGCTTCCACTCTGCTCTGGGGCAGGCTGAGTGGAGCCTTCTGGGGCTATCTTCCCAGTGGCCACTGGAGGGCAGCAGAGACCAGCTGAAGCAAGGCCAGAGGCTGGTGGACATTGGAATTTGTCAAGATTTCCCCAAAGCCTGGGGGAGAGCCAGAAGAGGGGGTGGTCCGCATCCCCCACCCCCCACAATAACTGCTTCATGCCCTGTCTTGGGTTTGAGCTGCTGCTCCAGTAGCCAAGTCCTGCAGGATCAGGAGAGCTCACTGGCCCAGCAACCCAGAGGCTCTGAGGAGAGGCTGGGGTGGGGGTCTCAGAACAAAGGGCTGGCATGGAAGGGGTTCGTGGGTGGGGAATATGGAGCTAGGGGGTGCAGAGAGTAGAGCACTGGCCTTGGATCAGGAGGACCTGAGCTCAAATCAGCCTCAGACACTTATTAGCTGTATGACCTTGGGCAAGTCATTTCACCCTGACTCCCTCACATCCAGGACCATCTCCAGTTGTCCGGATTCATCTCTGGCCACTGGAACCAGGTGGCTCTGAAGGAGAAAATGAAGCTGATGACTTAGCCCAGCTCCCCCACCCACCCCCCTAATTAAAATTCAATTCATGTACTTAGCATGGCATCATATCTCTGATGTCATGATCTCCTTAAAGAATGAAGGACAAGGGCGGCTAGGTGGCACAGTGGATAGAGTACTGGCCTTGGAGTCAGGAGGACCTGAGTTCAAATCCAGCCTCAGACACTTAATAATGACCTAGCCGTGTGGCCTTGGGCAAGTCACTTAACCCCATTGCCTTGCAAAATCTTAAAAAAAAAGAATGAAGGACAAGGGGCAGCTAGATAGTACAATGAGTAGAACACTAGCCCTGGAGGCAGTAGGACCTGAGTTCAAATCTGACCTCATAATTCTTACTTAACTGTATGACCTGGGGAAAGTCACTTAACCCTTTGCCTTGCAAAAAAACAACAACAAAAAAAGAATGAAGGACAAGCATCATCATCAGAGCAAGAAAGCTCCCCCCACCTCTGACATCCTTGTTTTAAAGCCCCTCTCAGCTCTGCCATCCCCTATTCTAAGGCCCCTCCCAGCTCTGACACCCCCTGTTCTCAGGCTCCTTCCAGCTCTGACACCCCCCCTTCTAAGACCCCTCCCAGCTCTGCCATCCCCTGTTCTCAGGCCCCTCCCAGCTCTGACACCTCCTGTTCTCAGGCACCTCCCAGCTCTCACATCTTCTGTTCTAGGTGGATGGAGTGCTTGATTGGCAGTCAGGAGAGAGCTGAGTTCAAGTTTGACCTCAGACACTAGTGTCTAACACTAGCATCCTATGTGACCTTGAGCAAGTCATGGCCTTTGTCTGTTACTTCCAAAATTTACATAGTGTTTAACACAGTTTCTAGCACAAAGTAACATTAATATTTCATAATATGACAATAATAGCATTATATAACAATGATATAATCATTTTCATTAATTCAGACCTTCTTTGTTGTTAGGTCCGTCCTTGATGGCAGGTAGATGTGAAAATCACAATTATCAGCTAATATGAAGTTAGGAGAATTATACAAAATAGGAATATCTTATCAAGTTGATAAGTTCATCAAGTTGTGATCCTCCTGGTTCCAGGGCTGTGCTCTGTCCACTGTGCCACCTAACTGTCCCTTTCCTTAGTCTTAACATGTCCCTCCACTGGTCCTTAAAATGACCATCACTAACTCAAAGGTAATAAATAAAAATGCACTTCCTGGTCCCAATAAGGCTTCCCAGACCATATGGGCAACTCTTGTCAGTATTAGCATTGAGGATGTTGGGACTGAATGGAGAGACTAACTTAGAACCCAGAAAACAGTATGTCGGAGAAATTTAGAACTGGGACCACCTTAATAAGGAAGGAAATTAAGCATTTATGAAGAACCTATCTTGTGCTAGCTTAGTACCTTCCTTCATTTATCATCAGAACAACCCTCAGAGATAGATCTTATTTCAATCATTTTACAAGTGAGGAAACTAAGCCATATAAAGAATAAGAGTTTTTCCAGAGTCATGCAGCTAGTAAATGTAAGGCTAGATTTGAACTCAGGTCTTCCTGACTCCAGGTCTGTGGCACTATCTTTAGTAGCCTCATGTGATTAACCTCTTGTTTTCTTTAAAAAATAATGTATTTATTTATTTTTCAACTACTTGCAAAGATAGTTTTCAACAATCATCTTTTTCCCCTAAGGTTTTGAGTTTCACATTTTTCTCCCTTCCTCCCTCCTCTCCCCCTCCCAATCTAATACAGTCAATCTCTCATTTTTTTAGGTGAATAAACTGACACCCATAGAGGAGAACAGATTGCCCTAAGACAGACAGTTAACCAGCCTCCAAACTTGGACCAAGATCTAGTTACAAGCTTTAAAATTTTTTTTTTAACTTGCCAAGGATAGCAACAGAATAGATAATTTCTAATCTCTTACCCTGCCTAATGATCCAAAAAATGATTTGTTTATTTGGGGGATATTTTTTCTCTTTGGATCTTTTTGGGGAGTCTTGGACTCATGGTGACACAGGCTTGGAAACTCCTTCCATCAACGCAGAGGGATAAGTGATGATTCTTATAGACTTGTCTTGGGTCATTGAAAGGGTAAGGACTCTCCCTTGGTCACAGTCAATATATTTGGGTTAATGAGAGGACTAGAATCTTCTTGGCTCTGTTAGTGTGCAAAAAGCCAAGTGAGAAATGGTCTTGAATCTTTTTGAAAATAAAATGAGGCCCCAACTTGACACGTGTGACTTATTTGTATTTCAGGCAGATTGTGATGGACAAGCTAAGGAGCTGCTAAAATTAATGGAGAACTCAAATCCCAAATTGGCCAGGATCCTTTATTGATTTATAGTTGAATAGGGACAGCTTGGTGGTGCCATACCTGAAGTCAGGAAGACTCATTTTCCTAAATTCAAATCTAGCTTCAGATATTTATTAATTGTGTGACCCTGGGTAAGTCACTTCACCTGTAGGCCTCAGTTTCCTCATCTGTAAAATGAACTGGAGAAGGAAATGGCAAACCATTCTAGGATCTTTGCCAATAAATTCCTAAATGGGGTCATGGAGAGTCAGTCATGACTGAAAAACAATAGGCATGTATAGGATAATACAAATACTGATTCATGTATTCATTCAACAAACATTTATTAAGCTCTGCTTGTGCTTCTGTTCTTGCTATATGTTCACAGGTAAATGTTCCTTTGGAAAATTAATTGAACTTTTTTTTTGGCAAGGCAATGGGGTTAAGTGGCTTGCCCAAGGCCACATAGCTAGGTAATTAATAAGTGTCTGAGGCTGGATTTGAACTCAGGTACTCCTGACTCTGGTTCTCTATCCACTGAGCCACATAGCTGCCCCTTGGAAAATTAATTGATATTAATTAGTTAAATGAAATTGAAGTGGAAGAGAACACCCTGAAATGGAGACAGATTGATGAAATTAGAGAAAGCAACCCTCATGGTCCCTCTGGGATATCCTTGGAACCCTAAGAAGTAGATGTAGTCAAGCTTCCAATTAACTCAGAGCCTTAATCTATTTGTAGAGATTTCTGTGTGATCTAGAAAAGTTTTAGGACCAACTTTCCTTTCTTAGAGAGGAAACTAGTTTTTTCTTTTGTTTATTGTCTTTTCTGTTAAAGAAATTATTCCATCATTTTGAACATCATCCACAGGCACCTGTTGAGTTCTTTGGTCATACATATGTTCTTTTTTATGTTTTTGGTGAGGACAATTGTGTATTTCACTTGTACATCTGTGACATGTTGGCTATTTTGAGACTATTTCCTATATGGCTCCCCAGGACTTCAGAGGACTGTTCTGGATTAGAGACATGGAAAATATGTTCAAAATATACCAAATTTGACAAAGATGGCATTTTTTTCTTTTTTTAAATTATTTTTTGAATTTTAAAATCCCCCCCCCCCCAATCTCGCTTCTCTCCCCACCCCCCACAGAAGACAGTCTGATAGTCTTTACATTGTTTCCATGGTATATACTGATCAAAACTGAATGTGTTGAGAGAGAAATCATATCCTTAAGGAAAGATTAAATTATAATATAGAAAATTACATAATAAGATAACCTTTTTTAAAAATTAAAGGTAATAATCTTTGGCCTTTGTTCAAACTCCACAATTCCCTCTTTGGATACAGATGGTATTCTCCATTGCAGATACCCCAAAATTGTCCCTGGTTGTTGCACTGATGGAATGAGCAAGTCCATCAAAGTTGATCATCACTCCCATGTTGCTTTTAGGGTGTACAGTGTTTTTCTGGTTCTGCTCATCTCACTCAGTATCAGTTCATGCAGATCCCTCCAGGCTTCTCTGACTTCCCTTCCCTCCTGGTTTCTAATAGAATAGCAGTGTTCCATGACATACATATACCACAATTTGTTCTGCCATTTCCCAATTGAAGGACATTTACTTGATTTCCAATTCTTGGACACCACAAACAGGGCTGCTATGAATATTTTTATACAAGTGATGTTTTTATCCTTTTTCATGATCTCTTCAGGGTATAGACCCAGTAGTGGTATTGCTGGATCAAAGGGTATGCACATTTTTGTTGCCCTTTGGGCATAGTTCCAGATTGCTCTTCAGAAAGGTTGAATGAGTTCACAGCTCCACCAACAATGCATTAGCGTCCCAAATTTCCCACATCCCTTCCAGAATTGATCACTATCTTTTTTGGTCATATTGACCAGTCTGAGAGGTGTGAGGTGGCCTCAGAGATGCTTTAATTTGCATTTCTCTAATCAGTAATGATTTAGAGCAATTTTTCATATGACTATGGATCGCTTTGATTTCCTCATCTGTAAATTGCCTCTGCATATCCTCTGACCATTTGTCAATTGGGGAATAGCTTTGTTATTTTATAAATCTGACTCAGTTCTCTATATATTTTAGAAATGAGTCCTTTGTCAGAAATACTAGTTGTAAAAATTGTTTCCCAATTTCCTACATTTCTTTTATCTTGCTTACAGTGGTTTTGTTTGTGCAAAAGCTTTTTAATTTAATGTAATCAAAATTATCTAGTTTGGTTTTTTTTGTTTGTTTGTTTTTAGGTTTTTGCAAGGCAATGGGATTAAGTGGCTTGCCCAAGGCCACACAGCTAGGTAATTATTAAGTGTCAGGCTGGATTTGAACTCAAGAACTCCTGACTAGGGCCAGTGCTCTATCCACTGCACCACCTAGCCTTCTCTCTAGTTTGTTTTTAATGATGTTTTCTATCTCTTATTTGGTCATAAACTGCTTCCTTTTCCATAGATCTGACAGGCAAACTATTCCTTGATCTCCTAGTTTGTTTATAATATTGTCTTTTATGTCCAAATCCTGTACCCATTTTGATCTTATCTTAGTATAGAGTATGAGATGTTGGTCTGATCCAAGTTTCTGCCATACTAACTTCCAATTTTCTCAACAATTTTTAATCAAAGAGAGAGTTTTTATCCCAGAAGTTGGATTTTTGGAGTTTATTAAATAACAGATTACTATAACCATTTCCTGCTATCTCTTTCGTACCTAGTCTATTCCACTGATCCACCACTCTATATCTTAGACAGTATCAGACAATTTTGATGACTGATGCTTTATAATATAATTTTAGATCTGGTAGGGCTAAGCTGCCTTCTTTTGCACTTTTTTTCATTAAATCCCTGGAAATTCTTGACTTTTGCTTTCTATTCCATATGAATTTACTTACAATTTTTTCTAATTTATTAAAGTATTTTTTTTTTGGAATCTTGATTGGTAGGGCACTAAAAAGTACTTTAGGTAGAATTCTCCTTTTTATTATATTAGCTCAGCCTATCCACGAATAGTTGATTTTTGCCCAATTATTTAAATCTGATTTTATTTGTATGAGAAGTGTTTTGTAGTTGTTTTAATACAGTCTCTGAGTCTGCTTGGCAGGTAGACCCCCAAGTATTTTATATTGTCTGAAGTTACTTTGAATGAGAGTTCTCTTTCTAGCTCTTCCTGCTGTATATTGCTAGTCATATATAGGAATGCTGAGAATTTATGAGGGTTTATTTTATATCCTGTGACTTTGTTAAAGTTGCTAATTGTTTCCAGCAGTTTTTTAGATATTTTTTGGATTCTCTAGGTCATACCACCCTGTCATCTGCAAAGAGTGAGAGTTTTGTTTCTTTCTTCCCAATTCTAATTCATTCAATTTCTTTTTCTTTTCTTATTGATAAAGCTAACATTTCTAATACAATATTGAATAGTAGTGGTGATAATGGGCATCCTTGTTTCACCCCTAATCTTACTGGGAATGTCTCAAGTCTATCCCCATTGCAAATAATGCTTGTTGATAGTTTCAGATAGATACTGCTTATTATTCTAAGGAACAATCCATTTATTCCTATGCTCTCCAGTATTTTTAGTAGGAATGGGTGCTGTATTTTGTCAAAGGTTTTTTTTTAGCATCTATTGATATAATCATATGATTTCTGATAGGTTTGCTATTGATATAGTTAATTAAACTAACAATTTTCCTAATACTGAACCATCCCTGCATCCCTGAAATAAATCCTACTTGGTCATAATGTATTATCCTAGTGATAACTTGTTGTAATTGATTTACTAAGATTTTATTTAAGATTTTGGCATCTGTATTTATCAAGGAGATAGGTCTATAATTTTCTTTCTCTGTTTTAACTCTTCCTGGTTGAGGTATCAGCACCATATTGGTTTCATACAATGAGTTAGGCAGAGTTCCATCTTCACTTACTTTGCCAGAGTTTATATAGAATTGGAACCAATTGTTCCTTAAATTTTTGATAGAATTCACTTGTGAATCCATCTGGCCCTGGGAATTTTTTCTTAGGGAGTTCAATAATGGCTTGTTGAATTTCTTTTTCTGAGATAGGGTTGTTTAGATATTTAATCTCCTCTTCATTTAAGCTGGGTAACTTAAATTTTTGTAAATATTCACCCATTTCACTTAGATTATCAATTTTATTGGCATAGAGTTGTCAAAAATAATTCCAAATTATTACTTTAATTTCCTCCTCATTGGTGGTGAGTTTACCTTTCTCATCTATGATACTAGTGATTTGGTTTTCTCCTTTCTTTTTTTAATCAAATTGACCAAAAGTTTATCAATTTTATCATTTTTTTCATAAAACCAACTCTTGGTTTCATTTATTAGTTCAATAGTTTTCTTGCTTTCAATTTTATTAATTTCTCCTTTAATTTTTAGAATTTCTAATTTAATAAGGGTTTTTAATTTGTTCATATATAGTTCACTGATTTTTCTCTTTCTAGAATTTATTCATGTAAATATTTAAAGATATAATATATCCTCTGACAGCTGCCTTGAGTGAATCCCATAGGTTTTGGTATGTTGTTTCATTATTGCCAATATCTATGATGAAATAAGTAATTCTGTAATTTGTTGTTTGATCCACTCATTTTTAAAAATGAGGTTATTTAGTTTCAAATTAGTTTTGGATTTGTATCTCCCTGGTCCAGTATTGCATATGATTTTTAGTGCATCATGATCTGAGAAAGATGTATTCACTATTTCTGCCTTTCTGCAGTTGATCATTAGGTTTTTATAACCTAGTACATGGTCAATTTTTGTCTAAGTGCCTTGTATTGCAGAAAAAAATATATTCCTTTCTGTCCCCATTCAGTTTCCTCCATAATTCTATCATATCTATTTTTTTCTAACAATCTATCTCCTTAACTTCCTTCTTGTTTATTTCATGATTAAGTCTATCATATCTATTTTTTCTAACAATCTATTTATCTCCTTAGCTTCCTTCTTGTTTATTTTATGGTTAGATTTGTCTAAATCTGAGAGTGGGAATTGAGGTTTTCCACTAGTAGAGTTTTGCTGTCTATGTCTTCCTGTAGCTCTTTGAACTTCTCCTCTAAGAATTTGAATGCTATACCATTGGGTACATACATATTCAGTATTGAAATTACTTTTAGGTGGATATAGTTTCCTTCCTTTTCTCTTTTAATGCTATCTACTTTTGCAGCTGCTTTTTCTGAGATAAGGATTGCTACCCCTGCTTTTTTCACTTCAGCTGAAGCAAAATATACTTTGCTCCTATCTTTTACCTTTACTCTCTATATAGCTCTCTAATTCAAATGAGTTTCTTGTAAGCAGCATATTGTAGGATTCTGATTTCTAATCCACTCTGCTATTCACTTACATTTTAAGGGAGAGTTCATTCCATTCATATTCAAAGCTATAATCATTAATTAAACTAACAGTTTTCCTAATATTGAACCAACCCTGCATTCCTGGGATAAATCCTGCTTGGTCATAGTGTATTACCCTAGTGATAACTTGCTGTAATTGCTTTGCTAATATTTTATTTAAGGTTTTGGCATCTATATTCATCAGGAAGACAGGTCTATAATTTTCTCTCTCTATTTTAACTCTTCCTTGTTTAGGTATCAGAAACATATTGGTTTCATAGAAAGAATTAGGCAGAATTCCATCTTCACCTATTTTGCCAAAGAGTTTATATAGAATTTGAACCAATTGTTCTTTAAATGTTTGATAGAATTCACTTGTGAATATATCTGGCCCTGGGAATTTTTTCTTAGGGAGTTCAATAATAGCTTGTTGAATTTCTTTTTCTGAGATAGGGTTATTTAGGTATTTAATTTCCTCTTCATTTAGCCTGGGCAACTTATATTTTTTGTGAATATTCATTCATTTCACTTAGATTATCAAATTTATTGGCATACAGATGGGCAAAATAAGTCCAAATTGTTACTTTAATTTCCTCCTCATTGATGGTGAGTTCACTTTTTTCACAAATTTCACTAGAAATTTGGTTTTCTACTTTCCTTTTTTTAATCAAATTTATCAGAGTTTTATCAATTTTATTGTTTTTTTCATAAAATCATCTCTTGGTTTTATTTATTGGTTCAATAGTTTTCTTGCTTTCAATTTTATTAATTTCTCCTTTAATTTTTAGAATTTCTAATTTGGTATTTAATTGGGAGTTTTTAATTCATTCTTTCTCTAATTTTTTTAGGTTTTTTTTTTGCAAGGCAAATGGGGTGGCTTGCCCAAGGCCACACAGCTAGGTAATTATTAAGTGTCTGAGACTGGATTTGAACCCAGGTACTCCTGACTCCAGGGCCAGTGCTTTATCTAGCTGTCCCTTTCTCTAATTTTTTTTAGTTACATGTTCAGTTCATTGTTTTCCTCTTTCTCCAATTTATTTACATAAGCATTTAAAGATATAATATATCCCCAATAAATGCCTTGACTGTATCCCATAAGTTTGGTATATTGTCTCATTATTGTCATTATCTAGCATGAAATCATTAAGTCTTTTTTATAATTTGTTGTTTGATCCACTCATTCCTTAAAATGTGGTTGTTTAGTTTCCAATTAGTTTTAAGTTTATCTCTCTCTCTGACCCATTATTGCATGTGGTTTTTATTGCATTATGATCTGAGAAGGATGTATTCACTATCTCTGCCTTTCTGCATTTGATTATTAGGTGTAAGTGCCATGTACTACAGAAAAAAAATATATTCCTCTCTATCCCCATTCAATTTTCTCCATAAGTCTATCATATCTAGGTTTTCTAACATTCTATGTACCTCCTTAACTTCCTTCTTGTTTATTTTATGCTTAGATTTATCTAAATCTGAGAGTGGAACTTTGAGGTATCCCATCAGTAGAGTTTTGCTGTCTATGTCTTCCTGTAACTCCTTCAATTTTCCTCTAAGAATTTGGATGCTATACCACTTGGTGCATATAAATTTAGTATTGAAATTGCTTCATTGTCTATGGTACCTTTAAGGAAGATATAGTTTCCTTCCTTATCTCTTTTAATGAGATCTATTTTTGTAGCTGCTTTGTCTGAGATAAGGATTGCTACCCCTGCTTTTTTCCCCTTCAGCTGAAGCAAAATATATTTTGCTCCAATCTTTATCTTTACTCTGTTTGTATCTCTCTGCTTCAAATGAGTTTCTTGTAAGCAGCATATTGTAGGATTCTGTTTTTTAATCCACTCTGCTATTCACTTATGTTTTATGGGAGAGTTCATCCTATTCACATTCAAAGACATAATTACTAACTCTTTATTGCCCTACATGCTATCTTCCCTCTGTTTATATTCCCCCCTTTTTCATTTCATCTATATTTCTCAGTATTTTATTTCTGAATACCACCACCTTTAGTGTGTTTGCCCCCTTGTATACAACTCCCTTCCTCTTTCTTTCCCCTTTCCCTTTTCCCCTTTTTCCTTTTGTTAGTTCCTCTTTTCCTTCACACTTCCCCCTTCCCCTTTCAATATTTGAAAGGTAAGATAAGTTTCTTAACTAAACTGAGTATTTATATAAGTTAACTTTAATCCTAGTCTGATGAGAGGAAGATTCAGGTGGTTCTGACCTCCTCCCCTCTATTGCAATAGGTCCTTTGCACCTCTTTATGTAATGTGATTTACCCCATTCAATCTCCTCCATCGTCCCATCTCTTTACTGTCACCCCTTTTTTAAGGAGATATTGTTTTTAAAATCATTCTATCAGAGTCATGGATAAGTCATGAGTGTCCATTACTTCTGGCTAAGTGTATTCTTTCTAATAGGGTTACAGCTCTCAAGAGTTATGAGAATCTTCTAGGTGGGGAATATAGCCAGTTTCATCTTATTGGATAGCAGTTTTTTTCTTTACCCACCTTTTTTACTTTTTCATGTGTCTCTTAATTCTCCTATTTGCAATTCAAATTTTCTATTTAGCTGTGGTCTTTTCATCGGGAAAAGTTGGAAGTTTCCTATTTTGTTAAATGTTCATCTTTTCCCCTGGAAGAGAAGGCTCAGTTTTGCTGGATAGTGAATTCTTGGCTGCATTCCAAGCTCCCTTGCTCTTTTGGAATAGTGCATTCCAGGCCCTTTGATACCTTAATGTTGATACAGCCAGGCCCTAAATCCTTACTATGGCTTCTTGGTATCTAAATTGTTGCTTTCTGGCTACTTGAAGGATTTTCTCTTTTATCTGATAGTTCTGGAATTTGGCCACAACATTCCTTGGTGTTGTCATTTTAGGATCCCTTTCTGGAGGGAATTGATGTATTCTTTCATTAACTATTTTGCCCTATGGTTTCATGATATCAGGGCAGTTTTTTTCCATCACTAAATCTTGTATTATTGAGCCCAGGCGTTTTTTTTCCTTCAATGTTTTCAGGAAGCTCAAAGATTCTTAAGCTGTCTTTCCTCATTCTGTTCTTGTGGTCAGTGGTTTTTCTGATGAGGTATTTTACATTTTCTTGTATTTTTTCAATTTTTTGGTTTTGTTTAACAGATTCTTGTTGTCTCATGGAGTCATTAGTTTCCACTTATTCCATTCTTCATTTACCTTTTTGCAACTCCTTTTCCAAATGGTCAATTATATTGTTTTTTGTTTGTTTTTTTTAGGTTTTTGCAAGGCAAATGGGGTTAAGTGGCTTGCCCAAGGCCACACAGCTAGGTAATTATTAAATGACTGAGGCCGGATTTGAACTCAGGTACTCCTGACTCCAAGGGCTGGTACTCTATCCACTGTGCCACCTAGCTGCCCCCAACTGATTTTTAAACTCCTTCCTATTTCTTCTAGGGAGTAAATCTTGGCTGGAGACCAATTCATATCCTCCTCAGAAGTTCTAGATCTCTTTGGGTTAGGATTTTTGCCTTCAGAGTAGTTTTCAATGGGTCCCCCTTTCCACTGGATTTTCTTCATTTTTCTAAGATCTTGTGTTAGGGGAGGGGTTGGTTCACAGACCTTGGTGTTGAAAATTCTAGAGGCTTTGCTCACTAGGTTTAGTAACTCCCTATGGGTCAGCCAGTAGGAGGTGCTGGTTATTTTCTCTGGAGTGTCTATGACCTTAATTTGAGGCCTTCTCCCTAGATCTAGAGGGAGTGGGGGGCACAGCTGGATACTGTCATCCTTGAACAATGTGGGTTTGGCCCTGGGGCAAGGTAGTTCTTTTCTCTATTCAACTGAGGGAGCTCTGCTGTCCACACCTGAGCCTGGGTGTGTGTGTGTGGGGGGGGGGGGGCTGTTACTGTGTTTGTTCTGGGAAGAGGGCTCTGCTGAAACTATGGAGCTCATACTGAGTGGATCAATGTCCTGCTGAACTCTGCAACTCTCTGTGCTGGAACTTGCCCTCCAGCCTGGCTAGGGCTCCCCAGACCATTACTCCCACAGCCAAAGCTTCCGCGGCTTTGGTTGGTCCTCTGGCTTTACCTCACTGCCCCTGGGCTGGCTCTCTGCTCTCTGACCCTGGCTGACCCATGCTCCTCTGAGAAAGAACTTGTTGGGATGTTCTTCTCCTAGCTTCTTTTTTTCTGGGTTTTGACGATTGAATTCCCATTAATAGGTTTCTTTCATATTATTTGTGAGGGAAAGCCAGGTGACAGTGTCTGGCTTCTTTCCACCATCTTGGCTGGAAGTCCTCAATTTTTTAAACAAGGACAAAAATGTAACTAAGGGACTGATAAATTCACCCATCTTCCTTATAATCATGCTTAGTTGATGTATTCTCCAAGTGGAGATTAGGGCATCTGCTAACATTCTTTTCTTTCTGATTCATCCATTATAAGCTATACTTTTATATCTTTTTTCTTTTTGAAATCATTATTGTTTTCTCTACTTACATGTAGACATAGTTTTCAACATTCGTTATTTCTATCCTTCCCTTCCCTTCCCCCTCCCCAAGACAGCAAGCAAGCTGATATAGGTTATAAATGTACAATCATGTTAAACATATTTCCATACTTTGAAAGAAGAATCAGAACAAAAGAAAAATCATGAGAAAGAAAAAAAACAAAAAAAGTGAAACTAGTGTTCTTTGATTTGCACTCAGACTCCGTAGTTGTTTCTCTGGATGTGGATGGCAGTTTTCCAATCACAAATTTGTCTTTGATCATTGTATTGCTGAGAAGAGCTGAGTCTATCAGAGCTGATCATCACATAATTTTGCTGTTACACCTTACAATGTTCTACTAGGTCTTTTCACTTTACTCAGCATCATGTATACCCTTCCAACTTTTTCTGAAATCTTTATTCATCCTTTCTTATAGAACAATAGTATTCCATCACATTTATATACCACAACTTATTCAGTCAATACCCAATTGATGGGCATCCCTCAATTTCCATTTCTTTGCCACCACAAAAAGAGATGCTATGGATATTTTTGTACATGTGAGTCTTTCCTCCTTTTCATGATCTCTTTGGGATACCAACCTAATGGTGGTATTGCTGGTAATAGAATTGCCCTTTGGGAATAGTTCCAAATTACTCTCCATAAAAGTTGGATAAGTTCACAACTTCACCAAAAATACATTAGTGTCTCAGTTTTCCCATACCCCCTCCAATAATTATGATTTTCCTTTTCTTTCTTCTCCTTTTTTGCAATCTGATAGATGAAGACTTTTCCTTGCCCCAGGGCCAAACCCACATTGTTCAAGGATGACAGTATCCAGCTGTGCCCCCCCCACTCCCTCTAGATCTAGGGAGAAGGCCTCAAATTAAGGTCATAGACACTCCAGAGAAAATAACCAGCACCTCCTACTGGCTGACCCATATAGAGTTGCTTAAATTTTCATTCATCTAATCAATAGTGATTTAGAACTTTTTTATATGACTACAGAAAACTTTATTTTCTTCATAACCTCTGACCATTTATCAATTGAGACTTGTATTCTTATAAATTTGACACAGTTCAGAAATGGGACTTTTATTAGAAACACTGGCTGTAAATATTATTCACCACTTTTCTGCTTTCCTTCTAATCTTGTTTGGATTAGTTTTGTTTGTGCAAAACTTTCCTTTTTTGCATTTTATAATTTACTCTGTCTCTTTTTTGTTCATAAATTCTTCCCCTTTCCATAGATCTGAGGGTTAAAAGATTCTTTGTTCTCCTAACTGGCCCATAGAGGTATGGTTAGGCCACCTTCCTTTGTATTTTTTTGGGGGGAAGTTTGCAAGGCAATGGGGTTAAGTGACTTTGTCCTAGGTTACACAACTAGGCAATTTTGAAGTGTCTGGAGTAATATTTGAACTCAGGTTCTTCTGACTCCAGGGCCAATGCTCTATCCATTGCACCACCTAGCTGCCCCTGCATTTTTTCATTAATTTTCTTTGAATTCTTGACCCTTTGTTTTTCCCAGATAAATTTTGCTATTAATTTTTCTAGCTCATAAAATGATTTTTAAATAGTTTGATTGGTATGGCACTGTGTGGGATGAATGCCACAAATAAATTTCGGAGATCTCTCAAGGTATGAAGAGAAAGTTTCACTCATTTCTCAAGGAACAGGCCCCAATCAATTACAGAGACTGAGGCAAAGGGAAAAAGACTCAAGGGTCACATCTATCCTAATGCAATCCCCCCTCTATGGACCCATTCTCATTAGTTAAGAATGTGACCTTTACAATCTAAATTCATGAGCTAACTTAAATAATCCAAACAGAGACATAAGTCTCCTTACTGAAGACTCAGTAGATAAAGAACAAAAGTCAATTTGCCCTTCACATTTTGGTCCTGATAACATTCACAGGGTGGCTAGGTGGCGCAGTGGATAGAGCACTGGCTTTGGAGTCAGGAGTACCTGAGTTCAAATCTGACCTCAGACACTTAATAATTACCTAGCTGTGCAGCTTTGGGCAAGCCACTTAATTCCTATAGCCTTGCAAACCCCCCCCCCAAAAAAAACCCCTAATAACATTCACTGGTATCTCACAAGTTGTTTGTCAAGGGAAGAGGGGCAAAAGAGACACAGTTCTAATGTATAATCTAGAATATTCCACTGAAGAAATCTCAGACTTTATCCCACTCAATCCCTCCTCTTTTATTTTGATGAGATTTCTTCAAATTTCTGAGTAGGCCCTTAAGTCTAGATAACAATTCCCTGATCACCTCCTTACTTCCAAGGGACCTTTTTAGATAGGCCCTATAATCACCATGATAATAGGTACATTTCCAAAGTTGCTGTACCTCCTTCCGCTGTAAGTTTTTAGACCAATGACTTTAGACAAGTCTTCCTGGCTCCGGAATTGATCAAAATAAATCCCTGTTTTTATGCCAGTGGACCAACCCCAAGAATAGCTAATATACCTAGTGATGTTACATAAATTATTTTTCTTGCAAATGGCCATTTCCACACTTTCCTTGCAAGTCTATACTAACTCATAATCAGTTTCCCTTAACAAGTCTTCCAGTTTGCACAACTTTACAAGGGATCCAAATACCATCATTAATCCCACATGAGTCTGAGGCTATCTATCTTTAAATTTTACAATCCAGAATATATGCACCCTGCTTCTGGACCTTTTCAGGCATTTGCTACTCCCCAGGCAAATATCCTGGCCAGTCAGTTATAAACAATCGTCACCCTGAACTACTCAGCCATATGCCACTGGTATCTCTCTCCTCTGGATCTGAATCCTGTGCCACAGTGTACCACTGACCAGGGACTGAGAATCTAGGCCAGATCCAGGGGTACCATCACCCAAGGCCCATTCTCAAACTGCTGTGAACTACCGCAAGTCCAACAGTTAGCCACACCAAAAGATTGGGCATTAACTTCTGTCAGCTAGATTCTCCCATCTTTACTAGTACCCCATTGTCTAAATCTCCCTAGATACAGACACATGTGATATAATCATGCCACCCAATAATCTCCCTCTTTTTCCCTCAATGGAGAACATTTTCACCCTGCCTCCCCTCCTCCTTTCCATAAGGAGAAGGGCATAAGTAGGGGTGTCATACTTACAGAGTCAAGGGGAAGTTACAGATAAACAATGCAAACATAGGTGAGAGATGCTGGAGATGAACTGGTCCAATGTCTCTCCTCTCTTCTCTTCTCTTCTCTTCTCTTCTCTTCTCTTCTCTTCTCTTCTCTTCTCTTCTCTTCTCTTCTCTTCTCTTGAAGGTAATAGTCTTTGGTATTTGTTTAAACTCCACAATTCTTTCTTTGGATACAAATGGCATTCTCCATCACAGATACCCTAAAATTGTCCCTGATGGTTGCACTGAAGGAATGAGCAAATCCATTAAGGTTGCTCATCACTCCCACATTGCTGTTAGGGTGTACAATGTTTTTCTGGTTCTGCTTATCTCGCTCAGTATCAGTTCATGCAAATCCTTCCAGGCTTCCCTGAATTCCCTTCCCTCTTGGTTTCTAATAGAATAATAGTGATCCATCACATACATATACCACAATTTGTTCTGCCATTCCCCAATTGAAGGACATTCACTTAATTTCCATTTTTTTTGCCACCACAAACAGGGATGCTATGAATATTTTTGTACAAGTGATGTTTTTACCTTTTTTCATCATCTCTTCAGGGTATTGCTGGATCAAAGGGTATGCATTTGGGCATAATTCCAGATTGCTCTCCAGAAAGGTTGGATGAGTTCACTGCTCCACCAACAATGCATTAGTGTTCCAGATTTCCCACATCCCTTCCAACATTGATCATTGTCCTTTATGGTCATATTGGCCAATCTAAGAGGTGTGAGGTGGTATCTCAGAGAGGTTCAAATTTGCATTTCTCTAATAACTAATGATTTAGAGAAATTTTTCATATGACTATGGATTGTTTTGATTTCCTCATCTGTAAATTGCCTTTGCATGTTCTTTGACCGTTTGTCAATTGCGGAATGGCTTTTTTTTTTAAATTTGACTCAGTTCTCTGTATGTTTTAGAAGAGTCTTTTGTCAGAAATGCTAGTTGTAAAAATTGTTTTCCAATTCACTACATTTCTTTTGATCTTGGTTAAAGTGCTTTTTTTCTGTGCAAAAGCTTTTTAATTTAATGTAATCAAAATTATCTAGTTTGTTTTTAATGATGTTCTCCCTCTCTTCCTTGGTCATAAACTGCTTCCTTTTCCATAGATCTGACAGGTAAACTGCTCCTTGATCTTCAAGTTTGCTTATAATAATATTTTTTATGTCTAAATCTGGTATCCATTTTGATCTTATCTTGATATAGGGTGAGGTGTTGGTCTAATCTAAGTTTCTTCCATACTAACTTTCAATTTTCCCAGCAGTTTTTATCAAAGACAGAGTTGGACTCTTTGGGTTTATCAAACAGCAGATTTCTATAATCATTTCCGGCTAATGCACCTAATCTATTCCACTCTATTTCTTAGCCAATTCCAGACAGTTTTTATGACTAATGCTTTATGATATAATTTTAGATCTGATAAGGCTAAGCCACCTTCTTTTGCACTTTTTTTCATTGAATCCCTGGAAATTCTTGACTTTTTATTTCTCCATGTGAGTTTCCTTACAACTTTTTCTAATTCATTAAAGTAATGTTTTGGAATTTTGATTGGTAGTGCATTAAGCATGTAATTTAGTTTTGGTAGAATTGTCATTTTTATTATGTTAGCTTGACCTATCCATGAGCAGTGGAGGTTTGCCCAGTTATTTAAATCTGATTTTATTTGCAAGAGAAGTGTTTTGTAATTGTTTTCAAAAAGTTTTTGATTCTGTCTTGTCAAATAGACTCACAGGTATTTTATATTGTCTGAGGTTACTTTGAATGGAATTTCTCTTTTTAGGCTCTTTCTACTGTATCTTGCTAGACATATATAGAAATGTCACGGATTTCTAAGGCTTTATTCATATCCTGTGACTTTGTTAAAGTTGCTAATTATTTCTAGTTTTTTAGATGATTTTTTTTGGATTCTCTAGATATAACTTAATATCATCTGCAAAGAGTAAGAGTTTTGTCTCTTCCTTCCCAATTCTAATTCCTTCAATTTCTTTTTCTTTTATTGATGAAGCTAACATTTCTAATACGATATTGAATAGCAGTGGTGATAACAAGCATCCTTGTGTCATCCATGATCTTACTGGGAATGCTTCAAGCCTATCACCATTGCACACAATGCTTGTTGATGGTTTCAGATAGATACTGCTTATTATTCTAAAGAACAAACCATTTATTCCTACACTCTCTAGTGTTTTTAGTAAGAATGGGTGCTGTGTTTTGTCAAAAGCTTTTTCAGAATCTATTGATATAATCATATGATTTCTGATAGGTTTGTTATTGACATAATTAATTAAGCTAACAGTTTTCCTAATACTGAACCAACCCTGCATCCCTGAAATAAATCCTACTTGGTCATAATGTATTATCCTAGTGATAATTGTTGTAATTGATTTGCTAAGATTTTATTTAAGATTTTGGCATCTGTATTCATCAAGGAGATAGGTCTATAATTTTCTTTTTCTGTTTTAACTCTTCCTGGTTGAGGTATCAGCACCATATTGGTTTCATAGAACAAGTTAGGCAGAGTTCCATCTTCACTTACTTTGCCAGAGTTTATATAGAATTGGAACCAATTGTTCCTTAAATTTTTGATAGAATTCACTTGTGAATCCATCTGGCCCTGGGAATTTTTTCTTAGGGAGTTCAATAATGGCTTGTTGAATTTCTTTTTCTGAGATAGGGTTGTTTAGGTATTTAATCTCCTCTTCATTTAAGCTGGGTAACTTAAATTTTTGTAAATATTCACCCATTTCACTTAGATTATCAATTTTATTGGCATAGAGTTGGGAAAAATAATTCCAAATTATTACTTTAATTTTGTCCTCATTGGTGGTGAGTTCACCTTTTTCATCTATGATACTAGTGATTTGGTTTTCTCCTTTCTTTTTTAATCAAATTGACCAAATGTTTATCAATTTTATTGGTTTTTTCATAAAACCAACTCTTGGTTTCATTTATTACTTCAATAGTTTTCTTGTTTTCAATTTTATTAATTTCTCCTTTAATTTTTAGAATTTCTAATTTAATTAGGGGTTTTTAATTTGTTCATATTTAGTTCATTGATTTTCTCTTTCTAGAATTTATTCATGTAAATATTTAAAGATATAATATATCCTCTGACAGCTGCCTTGAGTGAATCCCATAGGTTTTGGTATGTTGTTTCATTATTGCCAATATCTATGATGAAATAAGTAATTCTTTCTTTAATTTGTTGTTTGATCCACTCATTTTTAAAAATGAGGTTATTTACTTTCTTTTTTTTTTTAGGTTTTTGCAAGGCAAATGGGGTTAAGTGGCTTGCCCAAGGCCACACAGCTAGGTAATTATTAAGTGTCTGAGACTGGATTTGAACCCAGGTACTCCTGACTCTAGGGCCAGTGCTTTATCCACTACACCACCTAGCTGCCCCATTGGTTATTTACTTTCAAATTAGTTTTGGATCTGTATCTCCCTGGTCCAGTATTGCATATGATTTTTAGTGCATCATGATCTGAGAAAGATGTATACACTATTTCTGCCTTTCTGCAGTTGATCATTAGGTTTTTATAACCTAATACATGTCAATTTTTGTGTAAGTGCCTTGTATTGCAGAAAAAAGTATATTCCTTTCTGTCCCCCATTCAGTTTCCTCCATAATTCTATCATATCTATTTTTTCTAACAATCTATTGATCTCTTTGACTTCCTTCTTGTTTATTTCATGGTTAAGTCTATCATATCTATTTTTTCTAACAATTTATTTATCTCCTTAGCTTCCTTCTTGTTTATTTTATGGTTAGATTTGTCTAAATCTGAGAGTGGGAATTGAGGTTTCCACTAGTAGAGTTTTGCTGTCTATGTCTTCCTGTAGCTCTTTCAACTTCTCCTCTAAGAATTTGGATGCTATATCATTGGGTACATACATATTCAGTATTGAAATTACTTTTAGGTGGATATAGTTTCCTTCCTTTTCTCTTTTAATGCTATCTACTTTTGCAGCTGCTTTTTCTGAGATAAGGATTGCTACCTCTGCTTTTTTCACTTCAGCTGAAGCAAAATATATTTTGCTCCTACCTTTTACCTTTATTCTATATATATATATATATATATATATATATATATATATATATATATATATATATAATTCAAATGAGTTTCTTGTAAGCAGCATATTGTAGGATTCTGATTTCTAATCCACTCTGCTATTCACTTACATTTTAAGGGAGAGTTCATTCCATTCATATTCAAAGCTATAATCATTAACTCTTTATTGCCCTCTGTGCTATCTTCCCTCTGTTTGTATTTTTCATCTTTTCCCCCCTTATCTACATTCCTCAGTATTTTTCTGAATACCACCCCCTTCAGTGTCTTTGTCCTCATATATCAACCCCCTTCCCCTTTCTTTTCCCTTTCCCTTTTCCCCTTCTTCCCTCCCTTCCTTATGTTAGTTCCCCCTTTTCTCCCCCTCCCCATCCCCTCCCTCCCCTTTTCCCCTTTTAATATTTGAAAGGTAAGAGAAGTTTCTTAACTTAACTGAGTACTTATGTATGTTAACTTTAAGCCTAGTCTGATGAGAGGATGATTCAGGTGGTTCTCAGAGCCTCTCTTCTCCTCCTCTGTTACAATAGGTCTTTTGTACCTCTTAATGTAATGAGATTTATTCCATTCAGTCTCCTCCATCTTCCTGTTTCCTTAATGTCCTCTATTTTTAAGGAGGTATTGCTTTAAATCATTCTGAGTCACAGAAATGTCATCAGTGTCCATCACTTCTGGCTAATTATATTCTCTCTAATAGAGTTACAATTCTCAAGAATTATGAGAACCTTTCTCCCAGCAGGGGATATAGTCAGTTTCATCTTATTGGACAGTAGTTTTTTTAACCTTTTCATGTGTCTTTTGAGCCTCCTGTTTGATGTCCAAATTCTCTATTAAGCACTGATTTTTTCATCAGGAAATGTTGGAAGTCTTCCATTTCGTTAAATGTCCATCTTTTCTCCTGGAAGAGAAGGCTCAGCTTTACCAGGTAGTGAATTATTGGCTGCATTCCAAGCTCCCTTGCTCTCTTTGGAATATCTCCTTCCAGGCCTTTTGATCCCTTAATGTTTTTCTTTTAGGTTTTTTTTTGCAAGGCAAATGGGGTTAAGTGGCTTGCCCAAGGCCACACAGCTAGGTAATCATTAAGTGTCTGAAGCCGGATTTCAACTCAGGTACTCCTGACTCCAGGGCCAGTGCTCTATCCACTGTGCCACCTAGCCACCCCGATCCCTTAATGTTGATGCTTCCAGGTCCTGTGTAATCTTTATTGTGGCTCCTTGGTATCTAAATTGTTTGTTTCTGGCTGCTTGCAGGATTTTCTCTTATCTGATAGTCCTAGAATTTAACCGCAACATTCCTTCATTTTAGGGTCTCTTTCTGGAGAGGATCAATGTGTTCTTTTTTTTTTTTTTGGTTTTTTTTTTTTTAGTTTTTGCAAGGCAAATGGGGTTAAGTGGCTTGCCCAAGGCCACACAGCTAGGTAATTATTAAGTGTCTGAGACTGGATTTGAACCCAGGTACTCCTGACTCCAAGGCCGGTGCTTTATCCACTATGCCACCTAGCTGCCCTAAATGTGTTCTTTCAATTATGATTTTACCTTCTGGTTTCATGACATCAGGGCAATTTTTCATCACTAAATCCTGTGATATAAAGTCCAGGCTTTTTTTTTTCTTCTTCAGTGTTTTCAGGAAGACCTATAATTCTCAGATTAGCTCTCCTCAAGGTCAGTGGTTTTGCTGATGAAGTATTTTACATTTTCTTCTATTTTTTTGATTTTTTTGGTTTTGTTTAATAGACTCTTGCTGTCTCATGAAGTCATTAGTCTTCATAGACTCCATTCTTTTTTTTTTAAGAGAAGAATTTTCTTCATTTACCTTTTGCTGCTCCTTTTCCAATTGGTCAATTCTATTTTTGAAAGAGTTTTCCATTTGGCAAATTGAGGTTTTGAGAGAATTATTTTCTTTTTGCATTTCTCCAATTATATTTTCCAATGATTTGTTTTCTTGTTGCAAGGTGTTAATTGTCTCTCCCAAATTTTCCAATTGATTTTTAAACTCCTTCCTGATTTCTTCAAGGAAGATTTTCTGTGCTGGAGACCAGATCATATTCTCCTCAGAGGTTCTAAGTCTCTCTGAGTTAGGGTATTTTCCTTCTAGGAATTTCTCTGTGGACCCTCCTTTCTCTGACCTTTCTTCATTTTCCTAAGACCTTATGTTTCGAGGTGCTGGTTCACAGAGGTTTGGTGTTGAGATCCCCAGAGGTTTTACTCACTGGGTTTAGTAACTCCCAGTGGGCTGGCGGGTAGCCTGTGTTGGTTGCTTTCTCTTGAGTGTCTGTGACCTTAGTTTGAGGCCCTCTCCTTTAGCCTGGAGGGGGTGGATGAAGCTGTTAAGTACTTTTATCTTTGTTCAATGGTGGGTTTTGTCCTAGGGCAAGGTAATTGCTCTCCCTATTTAGAGCTCAGGGAGGTCTGCTGCTCTTAGCCTGGGACAGATGTGGGCTGTAATTGTGTTTGTTCTAGGAAAAGGCTTCAGCAGAAATGAAGGTATTGCTGCAGCTCTCCTGCACTGGAACTCATCCTCCAGCTCTGCAGGCAAGCTCCAGATTGTCAGTGCCACAACCTTCTGCTCCCTAGTTGCCCCTGTGGCCCTTGCCCCCACTTTTAGGCTTCCAGGCTCTAGCCCACCCTACTGATCAGGCTAGTGGAGCTTTCAGGCTCTGACCCTGTGCTCCTGGCAGAGTCTGCCCTCTGCACCAGCACTCACCCATGATCCTGGAGGACAAACCTTAAGGTAGATCTTCTTTTCCTAGTTTCTCTTTCTGGGTTTTGTCATTGGATTTCTGTTAAGAGGTTTGTTTCATATTATATATGAGGGAAGATTTGGAAAGAAGTTCAGAAGACTAGCACTGTGCCTGTCTTCTCTCTACCATCTTGGCCGGAAGTCTAGTCAACTACTTCCTTCTCTTAGAATGATTTGTAAATCACTTTAAGAAGTTCCCCAAATCCATCTTTGGTATACAAAGTCAACCCTGTTCAAACCTTCTGTCTACATGCTTTTACCAATTCCCATACTTAACAAATGGCTCACCCCACCCCAGTTGTCTCTATGTTTGGATTTTCTTTCCATTTCTTTCCAAATCTCTGACCCAAACTATACAGCTCACAGTTTCCCTCAGTATACTACTGTTCCATCATTCCTTTTCATTAGCTCTTCTTCATACTATTCTGAACTAGAATCTCATAACTTATACAGCTATATAAATCACAGATATGATTCCACTTTTCACAATACATTTTCCATTCCAAGTTTTTAATATTTAACACTTCTGGATTATAGTTGCTAAAACCCTAGAGAAGGCAAGCAGTCATTCAAAAATTCCTTAGCCTAATTAAAATATTCCTTGCCCCGCCTTTTTCAAATAGAGTAAGCTGAATAACTTTTATAGAGGGACAATCCTTTCTGGGGGGAGTGTTGATCTTCTATTCTTAAATCCTTACATATCCCCTAATTTTCTGTAATAATTAACATTAACAGAATCTATATTTATAAACTCCTGAAGCTCTAATGTTACCATATCATTCTGGAAAAAAGATTAACTATTTGTTTTCCCCCATACTTGCATATCTTGGTAACCACATTATATACTTTAAGATTAACCTGACTCTCTTGTATTTCTGAAATTTATTTTCTAACAACTTTTTCAAATTAAAATAGCATTTCTTTCATATTTGGTAATATTCACTGTCTCTTTCCTGTGTCTTTAACTTCAAAATAAGATCCCTTTTAAAGACTTATTTTACTAATTCTTTCTGAAGTAACTCTCTCTCTCTCTCTCTCTCTCTCTGTCCTTTTTCCAAAACAGGGAAAGGAAAACACTCTGGTATCACAGAATCACAAAGAATTGGGAAGAGAAGGGAACATAAACAGGGAAGGGGGGCCCTTCTCATAATTTTAGAATAACAGGGTGAGTAGTTTGGCCTCAGTCAATTTAACACCATAATCCATTCCTTTTTAATCAAAATAAAAATTCCTCTTTTAAGTGCTCAAGAGACAATCCAGGAATGAGGAGGGAGGGATCATATTATCCACTGTAACACAGGCAGAAAGCAGGCTCAAGGGAAGAGCCAGTGATAGCTAGATGAATACTGCCTAAAAATCCAAAATAACAAAATGAGGCAATCCAAAGAACTCTTTAGGGGAACTTGCTGACTCCCCCTTTTCCCCTGTTTAACAAATCACACAAGTAAATAGACAATCTAATCACATAAAGATAGAGGAGGCACAAACATAGATTACACAAATGCAACAGAATTTTCCAAAGTGATAATTTCAACATATATCAACAAACACTGGTCAATGGGAAAATTCCTGATGTCTCAGGAATGGCTTGAGGGGAGATTTCAGCCTTGTGTAGGATAATCTCTCTCTCCCAAAGGCAGACCAAATGAGTTCCTTCTCCTGTATCTTTATTTTCCCATACAAGACAACAATACTCAATCATTTTCTTCTTACTTTCCCCTTTATATTTTAGTCTTATTTACCTGATTTACCATGGTGGGGAAGGCTTAGGACAGGGCCCTTCCCATTTTAAATATTGACAGAGACCTCTCAGGATCAAGTGCCTTTAGATTCAAGTCTCTTACACCCAAACTGGAAGGGGTCACCCCCAACCTTTAGTCACCCAAATGGATCCTCCAGGAATTTAATGCCTTCAGATTCCAAGGTCTAGGTGTACCCAAATGGATCCTCCAGGAATCTAGTACCTTCAGATTCCAAGGTCTAGGCTTACCCTCTTTTTGGGCCTCTGTGCACAAAAATTGCCTACTGCTTTTCATCCTCACTGACAGGTCAGGGTTTGCTGAGAATTTGCTTTTCTCTTCCTACAGAGTCTCTCTGCTTTGGGTCACTTGCACAGAGAGGGAAACCAAGACTCCCAGAAAATGACAAACTGATGAATTTGGGCAGGGATGCCTTTTTTTGCCAAGTCCTGAGAGGCCAAGGTGCCCATTGGGTATGAAATCCTGAAAGAGCCCCCAAGCTGTGTGGGAAGAATGCCACTTAAATAAATTTCAGGGATCTCTCAAGATATGAAGAGAGAGTTTTATTCATTTCTTGAGGAATGGGCCCCAATCAATTACAGAGGCAAAGGGGAAAAAGACCCAAGGGTCACATTTATCCTAATGCAATCCCCCACCCCCCAACTGACCCATTCTCATTAGTTAAGAATGTGACCTTTACAATCTAAACTTGTAAACTAGTTTAAATAATCCAAACAGAGACATAAATCTCCTTCCCGAAGAGTTAGTAGATAAGGAACAAAAGTCAATTTGCCCTTCACATTCCCATCCTAATAACATTCACTGGTATCTCACAAGTTGTTTGTCAGGGGAAGAGGGGCAGAAGAGAGACACAGTTCTAATCTATAATATCCTACTGAAGAAATCTCAGACTTTATCCCACTCAGCACTAAATAAATAGATTAATCTAGGTAGAATTGCCATTTTTATTATTTTAATTCAGCCTACCCATGATGTGCTATTCTGTAAACTAGTTCTAGTTCACTTATCTTATAATAAAGAGGAGGCTTTTTTGATTGGCTGCAGAGTTAGTCGTTAGGTACCTTCAAAGGGAACCAAATAGCCAGTATGGGTCTCCTGGGTTGTTTCTCTCCTTACTAGCTGACATTCAAGAAGGACGAGGGCTTCTGGGGAGGGGGCCACAGACCCTCTTTCAATTGGGGCTAGTATGAAGTTGAAAGGTCTATGTTGTGTTTTTTTTTCTTCCTTCTAGATGAAGGAGATCGAAGTTGGTTATGAACTTGTAAGTGTCAGAAGGTTAGGAAATCTAACCACCAAGAAGTCTAAACTTCAGAAGCATGCCTTTGGTCTTATCTTTTCCTAGAGTTTTCCTCAGGGTTAAGGATGTCTTTGACTGGGAACATTTAACCATTTCTATGAACTTCAGACCTTAAAATATCTCTCTGTAAGCTCCCCTTATCCATTAGTGAGGTCTTCCTGGAGCCTCCATTTTGGTGGTGGAGCCCACCAGCCTTCTTTCCTCTCTGAGACATATCTTAAATTTTTAACTTAAAAGCCAGGCACCATCATCCTCCCCCCACTCCCACCCCCCACACACTGTTTTTTTATCTCCCTTTTGTGTACTGTCTATTCACATTAGAATGGAACCTCCCTGAGGGAGGTATCTTCAGCAATAATACAGTGGCTGTCACATTGTAGGTAATTAATAAATTCTTTAACATTTATTTATTTATTTATTTTTACAACATGCAACAGTAGTTTCAACAATTTTTTTTGCAAGGTTTTGAGTTTTACATTTTTCCTCCCTCTCTCTTTTCCTTCTCTTCTCCCCCAGTAGAAAGCAATCCAATATAGACTCTACATGTATATACATGCTAAACATAGATCCATATTTGATTAATAAATCCTTGTGCCCTCCCTTCCTTTCTACAATCTGGAATCTTGGCTTGGTCAGAAGCAATGTAGTGAGGACTTTGCCCATCTTAGTCTATCTGTAACAAAGATGCAACTCATTCACCAATTCACTGGCTATGTTGTACTTAGAAATGAACTGGATAGAAACTGTATCAAGAGTGAGCCAAAATCAATCAATCAATCAATCAATCAATCAAAACAAAAAAAAACAACAAAAAAGAGTGAGCCCACCCTCCCTAGGGACTAAAGTGCTATCAGAAAGAGTGCCAGACATATACTAAGCACTAGATAAAAAATAAGAAAATGAAAGATAGTACTTGCCCTCAAAGACAATGCACAAATAGAATTCCAAAAGTAGGGGAAGCAAGATCTGCAGAGAGTGCCCAGTGAGGAGAGGAGTTAAACCAAGCAGAGTAAAAGCTAATTGATGGTAATTGATTAAATAGAACGAGGGGTGCTAATCCCCGGCAATTAATAGTAAGCACACAGAAAAATGGTGGCTTCAGTGGATGAAATTAGAGATCACCTCTCCTCCCACCCCCCAAATATACCTAGAATTTTAAGGAGAGATGCAGATATAATCATCATTCTGAGATGATTATATATAATATATACATGGAGAGGGAGGGAGGGAGGGAGAGAGAGAGAGAGAGAGAGAGAGAGAGAGAGAGAGAGAGAGAGAGATGGAGAGAGAGATTATCTCACTTAAGCTTCACAGCAACACTGTAAGGTAGGGAATAAGGGTATTAGTATCTTCCTTTTACAGATGAAGAAATAGAGGCTAATTGACTCACCCATGACCACAAGCTAGTCATGGGATACCTGATCATCTCTTTCTTTGTAGTGTCACTCAATAGATATTTTTTAAAGTGCCAAAAAACATGTTAAGTACTGGAGACACAGACAGGAAAGAGAGGGTCCCTGTCCCCAAGGAGCTAACAATGTAAAGAGGGAGATAATTCATTTATGGAAATGATGAGGAATACAATGGAAAATGTAAATTCATTTTCTCCCTGGACATAGCAACTCTGAGAAAGGGCTTGACTCTGTCTTGTCCCTAGTCCCATATGATGGATCTTATGGGAAAAAATTAGTGGGATTTCAGTGGGATGTGGGGCCCCAGGAATAATTAATGCTGTGGGGACATATTTAGGGGACTCTGTGGAACTTCTGGCCCCTTGTGAGGCGCTGGGTGTTGGACTTAGAAGCGATCAGACTGGACTCATCCTGGTACTAGATGATGACGGGGCAGGTGTTCTTGATCACTGGCCAACTCCATAAGATCAAGATTTAGCAGGAGCTGAATTGCAAAGCAGAAATGCAGAACACAGTCCTTGGTTTGGAACAATAGAACCATGTATGTAGAGCAGCTTAGGTTAAAGCAAGGATACGCTAGAACTCTTCTGACCTCCCCTGACAATTCTTCTCATTCCAACTCCTTCCTCACTGAACTATAGGGTAGGTCTCAGAGAATGGACTTCACATATACACTTAAGGCCAGTACTGACTAAGAGATGCAGGCAGGATGGTGAAGGAGCAGCCAGAGGAAGGAGCATGCTGCTGGGAGCTGTCCTTAGAGGGGAGACCTTCCAGAGGCCTCTCAGTAGCTCTGGGATCTGTTATTCATCTACTGGATATTTTCTCTCATTGAATTTTTCAAATTCTCCTGAGTTCCTTTCTTATCAGTCTGATCAGTCAGTCAACTAGCATTTATTAAAAGCCTACTATGTGCCACTGGGCTCAGTCTTGGGAATACAAAGACAGGCAGGAGACAGTCCATGCCCTCAGAGGTCTCATATTCCGATGAGAGGAAATAGAACAGAAACTCTGTTCAAACATAATGCAGACATGATAAAATGGGAATAGTTTCAGAGGGAAAGCATGAAGATTAAGGAGGTCTGGGGAAGACTTATTACTGAAGGTGGAAGCTGAGACCTGAAGGAACAGGAAAGCCATGAGGAGAAAATGAAGAAGGAAGGAGAAGGAGAGAATTCCAGGTAAGGGGGACAGTGAGTGAAAACTCTGGGAGGCAGGAGATGGAATATCTTGTATGAAAAACAGCAAGGAGATCTCCTCTTCCTCCCCCCCCTCCTTCCTCTTCTTCTTCATCTTCTTCTTCTCCTTCCCTCCTCCTCCTCTTCCTCCTTCCCCCTTATGCTTTCCTTTCTGCTTGGTACTTTCCTCCCCAAACTAGTCCTTATTCATTTTATACATATCATGTTTCATTAATTTTATATATGTTCTCTCTCTTTTTCTTTTTCTCCCCCCTGCACACACACACACACACAGACATATACACACACAAACACACACACACACACACACACACAGACACCTATTTGAATGTAGTCATGCTGGGGGCAGGTACTGTTTCATTTCTATCTTTGTATGTGTGGCATCTAGAGAAGTTAGATTGACTGATTGAGATTCCTTTACTCTTGGTTATTCCATGCTCTGGGGGTCCCTTCCAAGACTTCTGTTCTTTCTCCTGCCTCTCCCTCCCCAGAGTATATGACTCTATGATTGCTCTGTCCATTACATCACAGAGAAAGAAAGGTTCCTTAGGATATTAGAAGATGAAATAGCAGACTGATCTATCTTTCTTATTAATTAGGCAAACCAGGAGATTTTTTCTCTGCAAAGTTTCTTAGTTCCAGTTCCAAATCTGACTCAGGACCCCAGAAATATATGACACCCTGTCAACTTTTCCAATTTGATGAGAATTTAATTTTGGAAATTTGGGGAGCAAAGAACAGAGTGAGTTGTTTTCCACCTGATTTCTCTTTTTACATTTCAATTATGCCCTGACAGCCTCCTTGTCATTCTTTTCAATATATTTTTTTAGGAGAGAAAAATAAAGAGGAAGATGGGTGTGGGGGGTAACAAACGTAGAAGCAGTTCAGTTCTTGTTCAGAATCTGAACAGTGATTATCATGATTCTTGCCCAGGTTCTGTAACTTCTTTGCTGTGTGACCTTGGCAATTTGGCTTCATCTCTCTGAGACTAAGGCAGGAGGCATCCAGAAGAAGGAAACAAGGATAGTGAAGGCCCTTGAGTCTATGTCACATAAGGAACTGAGAAAGTTTAGCCTAGAGAAGAGAGGATTCTGGTGTGGGGCTGGAGAGAGAACATGTCAGAATAGTTGTGAAGGACTATTTTGTGTAAAAGGGATTCAATTTGTTCTGTCCAGATGACAAAACTAGGAATTATGGGTGAGGAAAATCTTACTAATAAGTAATACTCTCTCAAAGCTCTCTGAAAAATGAGCTTCCTCTTTTGGGAGATGTT
This sequence comes from Macrotis lagotis, assembly GCF_037893015.1. Taxonomy (NCBI): domain Eukaryota; kingdom Metazoa; phylum Chordata; class Mammalia; order Peramelemorphia; family Peramelidae; genus Macrotis; species Macrotis lagotis. Next base: position 28,222,609 of record NC_133659.1, read on the forward strand.
CAAAAAAGGTTTAGGTGACCAATAATGTGGCTCCATTTCTTGGGCATATTATATGTATAAGGGTTAGAATAAATGACTACTGGGGTTCCTTCCTTTCAACCCTCAAATTCTGTGATGATGTGTGACACTAATGAAGCCCAAGATTGAAATGCTGATCTTGACTGTCATATTATACTTCTACTTAGGACGGACATGCTCATTAGCCATGGGTGTCTCTAAGGCTCTGTTTTGGGCTCCCTTCTCCCTCTGTGCTAGCTGGATGAGTGTTCCCAACCACTCTCAAGGATGCAAAAATCATCTTCTTTGCAGATGTATTTATCCTGGACCACAATTCTTTCCTGACCTCCAGGATCCCATCTCCAATTGCCTATTGAACACTTGATCTGGATATCCCATAGACAAAGCAAACATAACATGTTCAAAAATAGAACTCATCTTTCCCCAAATTCTCTATTCTTCCAAACTTCCCAATATTGTGGAGGATGCAACTACGCTTCCAATCCCTCAGGCTCATAACCTTGGTGTTATCCTTGACTTCTCACTTTCTCTCACCATTCTCTTTCCACTATCTAATCCGTTACACTTGTTTTTATCTTTTCAATGTATCTTATATGTGTTCCCTTCTCTCCCCTCACATGTCCACCATCTTGGTTTAGGTTCTCATCCTCTCCTCATCTGCCAAAGTCATTTTCTTAAAGCAAGGCTTTGACCTTGTTCCATCCCTCCAGCACACACACACACACACACACACACACACACACACACACACACACACTGAGCAAACTCCAGCGGTTCCCTGTTGCCTCCAAGATCCAAGATCAAATACTCATTTTGTAGTTTAAAGCCCTTTTCAACTTGGTTCCTTCTTCTCTTTTCAGACTTCTTACATTTTCAATCCCTTCACATGTTCTACTATTCAGTTCCATTGACCTTTTAGTTCTTACTCACACAGGTTACTTTATTTCTTTTATTTCACACCTTTATACTATATTAAGTGGCTTGTGCAGGGTCATAAGGTAGTAAGTGTCTGAGGTCAGATTTGGACTCAAGAAGATGGGTCTTCCTGACTTCAGACCTGCTGTTCCATGCACTGTACCACCTAACCTCCCTATGTTTCTATCATGTTTGAACATAATTGTTTGCATGCCCCCCCCATTAGAACGTGAGTCTCTGAGGGCAGAGATCATGTTTTTGCTTTACTTTTTATCCCTAGTGCTGCAATATACAAATAAATGTTTGTTGACTAACTGAACTACAATTTGAGTTTGCAATCCACTAAAATTCATTGGACTTTTTTTTCAGATGAACTTCTTTCTAGTCATACCTTTCTCATCTTGTACATATGGAGCAGATTAAATTTTATGAGAATAGTTCTAATAATAATTGTGGACCTCTTTTGGGATCCTAACTTGTTATTCAACATTGACATCCAAACATAGCTTTGCAAATTTTATTAGCATGCTATCGATGTCTTTTTGCAAATCATTAATAAAAAAAATTACTAAATAGTACAGGACCAAGCACAGATATCTGGTTTTCTCCAGTGGAGATCTACTTCCACACTGACATCAAGTCATAAATGTCTAGTCATTCATTCTTTTCTGAGTCCTTTTCTTTTTCTGTAATCAATACAAGAAAATCACCAACCCATATTTCTCTATCTTTTGCACAAAAATAGTATGAGATAGGTCATCAAATTCTTTGCTAAAATTTAGGTAGACTATATTTATAACGTTACCCTCCTTTACTTGTCAAAACCCTGTCAAAAAAAGAAAATGATTTTATTTTATCACATTCTATTTTGATGCATTCATATTAGTTCTTTGCTATTAATGTTTCCTTTTCTATCTGTCCACTAATAATCCCTTGTCCATGGAACCAAAGTCAAAACTGGTCATCTATTGTTCTATAGATTTCATTCCATTTCATCTTTTTGAAAAATTGGGACATTTTCCTTCTCCTGTCCTGTGATGCTTTCCCCATTTGCCACGAATTTTCAAAGATAAGAGATAATGGATCAACTTTTTTTTGCCTATTAAAAAACACACACATCTATTGCTACCTTTTGTTTTTTACATCACACTGTAGTTTCCAGATATGCCCTCCCTTCCATACCCCTGAACTTTTCTTTATTACAAGGGAGATCAGGCAAAACCACCAGGTACAGTGTATGTGGCATTCTGTACCTTTCCTATTCCCCACCTCTATTCTAAGAAATTGTCTGTTTCCTGATCTGAAGACTGGGCAACACAATCACTTCCAATTCCTTTTCCTTTCAATGTTTCCATTTCCATTGTGTGGAGAGTTCTTTTGCTTCTACTTACTTCATTCTACATTTAGGACCTACGTATCTTTAAGTTTTGCTTAATTTTTCTTGTACATATGGAGATATGAGAATAGAACAGTACATTTATTTCTTCTTGTTGTAGTACAGTCATTTCAGACATTTCTAGTTCTCTGTGACCTTATTTAGAGTTTTTTTGGCAGAGATGATGGAGTGGTTTGCCATTTCCTTCTCCAGCTCACATAATAGATAAGGAAACTGAGACAAACAGGATTTTAAGGGACTTCTCAATAAGTATCTGAAGTCAGATTTGAATTCAGGTCTTCATGTTGCCCTCCTGTTGCTCTAATCACTTTACAAATTTTCTTAGTCATTTCTTACTGGACATTAATATCAAATACCATAAGTTGTGTGGCTTGTTTGTTTGTTTTTTCATTTATTTTCCCATCTGAGGTAGCTGGGTAGCAAAACAGATAAAGTGCTAGGTCTGAAGTCAGGAAGACATGAGTTCAAATCCTAACTCAAACACTTATTACCTGTGTGATCCTGGGCAAGCCACTTAACCTCTGCTCCAGTTTCCTTCCTGAAAATAGTCATAAAAATAGCACTTACCTCACAGGGATGCTATGAGGATAAAAGGAGACATCTTAAACATGGTGCATGAAGCATAGTAGACCCTTAATAAATGTTTGTTCTCCTCTTCTCAGTTGACACGTAGCCTCATTGTTTCTAATTCTTGTATACCACATAAATGCTGAGATGATTTTTTTAAAGTACCTTTCTATCTTTGACTTTCTTGGTATATTTTCCCAACTGTAGAATTACTGTATTAATGGGCATGAAAAGCTTAATCATTTTTCTTGATTAATTTCAAATTGCTTTTCAAAACATCAAATCATTTATCTAGCTCTGTAAGGTAAATTCATTAAGGGAGGATATGCATTCCCTTGGGCAGGTAGGTAGTGCAACGAGTAGAACACCGGGGTTGGGATAAGAAAGACATCTTCCTGAGTTCAAATCTTGCCTCAGACACTAACTATGTGATTCAGGGCAAGTCACTTAATATGATTTGCCTCAGTTCACCCATCTGTAAAATGAACTGGAGAAGGAAATGGCAAATCACTCCAGTATCTTTGCCAAGAAAACCTCAAATAGGGTCATGAAGAATAAGAAAGACTGAAAAACAACAATCCATTCCAAGCTGCACATCTAATCCTTCTAATCCTAACCATTTAGCTTTAAGTGGTCTTTTTAAGTCCTTTTGTCTTAGACCTTTCTCATACTCTTTTGGACTTTTCCATAATGCCCTGGGTTCCTTCTCCCAACTCTCCATCCACTTTTCAGCTTCCTTTTATGTACAGTTTACACCATTAGAATGGAAGCTCCTTGAGGACAAGGATTGTTTTTCTTTTTTGCTTGTGTTTATATTTCCAGTTCTTAACACTTAAATTTTTGTTGAGTGACTGATTAAACTTTACTCCTTCTGATATTATAAGAAAAGGAATGTATCATGTCTAACCTTCCAGACAATGTGCAAAAATGGAAAGAGGACTGGATGGGAGTCAAAGCCTCAGGCTCACATTCTGGCCCTGAATGACCCTGTGTCACATGTGTGACCTTGGACAAATCAAATCATTTCTGTGGCCCTTATTTCTCTTATTTCTATAATGAAGGAAGTTGATTAGATCATTGATTCTCAAAGTGTCAAATGAAGACACTGCCTAGAGGTCCCTAAGATACTTAAGGGTATCCACCAGATCAAAGCTATTTTCATGATAAGCCAAAATACTATTTACTTATTAAAATACTCTTCCCTTTTCCAACTACATATCTGTGTGAGGATAGATTTTCTTCAACCAATACAACATAAACATATTGCAATAAACTGAATGAAAAAACAGATAAGAGAATTCTGTCTTCCATTTAGAGAATCCTGTCTTGGGAACGACTGAACAAACTGTGGTATGTGTATGTGATAGAACACTATTGTTCTATTAGAAACCAGTAAGGATGGGAATTCAGGGAAGCCTGGAGGGATTTGCATGAACTGATGCCGAGTGCGATGAGCAGAACCAGAAAAACATCGTACACCCTAACAGCAACATGGGGGTGGTGATCAACCCTGATGGACTTGCTCATTCTATCAATGCAACAATCAAGGACAATTTGGGGCTATCTGTGATGGAGAATACCATCTGTATCCAGAGAAAGAACTGTAGAGTTTGAACAAAGACCAAAGACTGTTACCTTTAATTAAAAAAACAAACAACAATATTATGTTATTATGTAATCTTGTTATCTCTTATATTTTATTTTTCTTCCTTAAGGATGTGATTTCTCTCTCATCACATTCAGCTTAGATCAATGTATACCATGGAAACAATGTAAAGAGTACCAGACTGCCTTCTGGGGGGGGGGTGGGGGGGGAGGGAAGCAGGATTAGGGGAAAAATTGTAAAATTCAAAATAAATAAAATCTTTCCAAAAAAAGAGAGAGAGAATTCTGTCTTCTATTAATTAATTAATGGATTTGCAAAAACTGTTAAAACAATGCCACTTTTCTCACTATTTTTGGAACATATAATTATTTTTCATAAACTATATTCTTTTAACATGCAGTGGAGTTATTATAGTTATTTAAAAATACATTGAAAATGGTTTAAGAGTTATCCACTTCTGATTTTTATTGTTTTAAGCCTAGACCAATAATAATGCATGCAAAAGTTCTTTGGGATCTCATTAATTTTTTTTCAGGTTTTTGCAAGGCAATGGGGTTAAGTGACTTGCCCAAGGTCACACAGCTAGGTGTCTGAGACCGAATTTGTACTCAGGTCCTCCTGACTCCAGGGCTGGTGCTCTATCCACTGTGCCACCTAGCTGCCCCCCTCAATAATTTTTAAGAGCACAAAGGGATCCCGAGGTTAAAAAGCTTGAGAATGACTAGATTGAATGACTGATTCTCTAGCTTTGAATATCCTAAACATGTCTTTAAGGAATATATATTGGTCAGTGGATTAATAAAAGCCTTCTGTGTCTTGTGATCCTAGTCATGTAGAGAGATCCTAGAATTCTAGAGCTGGGAGGGAATCTAGAACACAGGATATAGTCTGCTAGCTCATGAGAGAATGTTGGAACAGAGAACTGACTGCCAAACCTGGGAGGAACCTTAAAATCGAGAGGGCTTGTCTGGAGTTCCTGATTATTAAATGTCTGAGAATAGATTGAAACTCAGGTCTCCTGATTCTAAGCAAAGTACTTTATCCTCTGTACCATCTAACTGCTGGGATTTTATATTTTTGTAGGTACTTACCCATTTAATTTGTTGTCAATTTTCTTGGCATTTATTTGGGCAAAATAGTCTCTAACATTTTAAAAAATATTCTCTTCATCTGTTGTATAGTTTCCTTTTTCAGAAAACGAAGGTGAGGAAAGAAAAGGAATGAGAACAACAGTAGTAATCTATAATTGAAGTCTTATGACCTTTCTCTGTTGTCACCCAGCCTAAAATGGAATCTTTTTTCTTTCTTTCCTTTTAATCGTTTTTTTTTATTATCAGCTCTTCATAGGTGAAGCTTGTGGTTGTGTTTATTTCCTTTCCAACTCTATCATCTCTTAAACCTTTCTCTTGCCTTTTTCTCTTCCTATTTTCCTGATAACCTTAATGTATTTCTGTGCTATACTCTGTGTGAAAGATGTTTAATTGCCCTAGTTCTGATAAGAATAAGGTTCACGAGATATCAGCTGTTTCTATTTCCATGTTTCTATCCTCTTCTTCTGATGAGTCCCTATTATGAGAAATACTAAAATCTTCCCCTTCTCCCCAAGTATGTTCCCATTTCCCCTTTCTTTCTGATAGTTTCTTAAAACAAACAAAGTAGAACAAAACCCTAGCTAGGCCCTGAACATATCTATCTTTATATCTATCTGCCTCAGTTTCTTTATCTATAAAATGGAAGTAATAATAGTATCTAGTTCCCTGAGATATTGTGAGGATAAGATGAGATCATATTTACAAAGCACTCTGTAAAACTGAAAGCACTGTATAAATATTAACTATATTTTGTATTTGCCTTTCTAGACTTTAATTGTAGGACAGCTAGGTGGTACATTGGATAGAGCACTGACCCTGGAGTCAGGAGGACAGGAGTTCAAATCCAGCCTCAGACACTTGACACTTACTGTGCGACCTTGGGCAAGTCATTTAACCCTGATTGCCTCGCATTCAGAGCCATCTCCAGTTGTCCTGATTCCTATCTGGTCACTGGACCCAGATGACTCTGGAGGAGAAAGTGAGGCTGGAGACTTAGCACAACCCCGCTCCCTGCTCTGACCCCCACATCACTCAAATCCAATTCACATGAATGTCATGACATAACTTCCCTGATATCATGGTCTTCTTTAAGAACAAAGGACAAGGGGGTCACTAGGTGTAGCAATGGATAGAGTACTGGCCCTGGAGTCAGGAGGACTTGAGTTCAAATCTGAACTAGCTATGTGACCTTGGACAAGTCACTTAATCCCATTTTCTTGCAAAAACTTAAAAGACAAACATCATCTTCTGATTCTAATTGTCATCTTTACTGCAGAGATTCTACCGTCTCTGGTTTTCTTATTAGGAATTAAGGAACTAAGATCTATTTTTTTCCTCCTGTTAGGATAAACTCAGTTTTGTATGATAAATAACTTTTGGTTGTAAGCCTTTTTTTTCTTTTGTTATTTTGCATTCAAAGCTTTCCCTTTCCCTTTCTTTGCTATACTATCTTATGTTTCTTATGGTTCCTTTGTATTTGAGCTCTTTCTTCTGGGTTATTTAAAGTATCTTTTTTGTCCTGGAAGCTCTGGATTTCATCTGCCATTTCTTGGGTTTCTTTCAGTGTTCCCAATGGATCTAATAGAGCTAGGGTGTTCTCCTTTTTTGAAATATCGTATCTGGATTTTTGTTTGATTAGGGTTTTCAAGGAGCCTAGTGATTCTTACTTCTCATACTGTTTTCTAGGTCATTTATATTTAATAGTTAGACAACTCACTTTTTCTGATTTTCATATTTTGGATTTTGTTCAAATATTTTTTTATTCTTGAACTTTTTGAGTACTGAGTCCTTTATTACATTTTTCAGGGTGTTCACTACTTGGATCATGTTTTCTACCTTCAATGCTAAGCTGTTTATTTTCTTTACAGGTGTTCTACTTTCTTTGTCTCTTGTTTCAGTTATTCATTCATTTCTTCTATCTGATGGGGTAGAGTAAAGATGGTGAGATGGAGCGAGCATTTTTTATTGATATTTTATTTTATTTTATTTTTACAATTACAAGGATATTTGTTTCGCAATTTTCTTCCACCCTCCCTTCTCACCCCCCTTCCCTCAGCAGTGAACAGTTTAGTAAACATTGCATATGTACATTTGTGTTTAATGTGTTTATATATGAGATATTTTCTGTGTAAGGAATTAGGACTAAAGGAAAAGAAAGAAAACATGGGATAAGAAGGAAAAACATAGGAGAAAAATTGTAAAAATTGAACATAGTATTCATTCAGATCCTGTAGGTTTTTGTTTTGTTTTTCTTCCTCTGGATGTGGTTAGAATGGTCCATAGCAGGTCTCCCAGGGTTGTCCCAGGTCTCTGAACTGCTGAGAGGAGCTTCAGCCATCAAAGTGGATCAACTTACAATGATGCTGTTAATGTGTACAATGTTCTCTTGGTTCTGCTCCCTTCGCACAGTTATCAGTTCCTGTAATTCTTTCCATTCTTCTCTAGAGTCTGATCATTCATGGTTTCTTATAGAATAGTAGTACTCCATAACATTCATATACCACAACTTGTTTCCCTTTCATCAACTGATGGGGCACTACTTTAATTTCCAATTCTTTGCCACTAAAAAAAGAGCTGCTGTGAATATTTTGGGTTATGAGGAACTTTTCCCATATTTTATGATTTCTTCTGACTAGTATTGGTTTTGCTGGATAAGACCACTTTTATTGCTCTTTGAGTGTAGTTCCATATTGTGGAGCCAACATTTTTGCCAAAATTTTCTAGTAACCCAACAATTAAAAAAATGCAGCAAACCACATTCTAAGCAAGAAATTCAAGAAAAAAGTCACAGTAAATCATTTCCTCCAGCCTAGGACAGCTTAGGGAGACAGAAAGAGAGGTCTGTAGCTAGAGACTGTTAACCAAGTTTTTACTGAGCTGTCTCTAACTTGGTCTGCCAAAGTAGGCCAGAGTTGGGTTACCAGTAAATCAAATAGGGTTCATTAATTACTTTCCTTGTAAGGAGCTAGTTTGCAAATCAGGAGATTACTACTTTCTTAGAGCTCCACCTTGCTGTAGTTCAGGCAGCAAATATATTCGTGCATTATTGGGGATTTAGTAATCTTCCCAGGACAATACAATAATCATATCACTTTTTTATTAAGTTTTTTTTTGCAAGGAAAATGGGGTTAAGTGGCTTGCCCAAGGCCACACAGCTAGGTAATTATTACGTATCTGAGGTCATATTTGAACTCAGATACTCCTGACTCCAGGGCTGGTGCTCTATCCACTGTGCCACCTAGCCGCCCCTAATCATATCACTTCTGACCATACATTATAGGTGTCTTTGAACCCTGTAGAAATGGTTATGCTGATTATATAGTTTTGGGGGTACATTATTATTATAATACAATCCAGTTTTTACTGAGCCACTTCACTTTACACAGGCAAAAGAATATAGGACTTGCCATGAATAAAAAAATTAATTTGACTCCTTTCTTTTTTACTGTTTTTCCAGGCTCAGAACCTGACTGTAAAAAGGATCTCTAGAAACTAAATTACTATTATTATTATTATTAAATTCATTACATATGTCATATTAGTCAATATAAAAATCATAATTCTTTTTTTTGTTTGCAAGGCAATGGGGTTAAGTGACTTGCCCAAGGCCACATAGCTAGGTAATCATTAAGTGCCTGAGGTCAGATTTGAACTCAGATACTCCTGACTCCAGGGTCGGTGCTCTATCCACTGCACTACATAACCCCCCCTAAAATCATAATTATTGATAAGAATGACCAGGAGTTTGGGTTGGTAGAAGGGGCTCTGGAGGTGGCAGCAGCATTGTGGTTGTTGCAGATGAGAGCAGCAAGGAGTAGCCCAGAGTCCAGGGACTGTAAGGGGACTGAATGCCTATTCAGAAAGAAATACCAGGGGACCCCCTATACAAGCACTGGGAGCAGGAAAGAGTGATATCTATCAGCTCTATCACCCATTATGTAATTCTACTTGGGGTATATAGGGAATTTAAGGAGGACTAGCACCCCTGGTGTGAAGACTTGTCAAGTTTTTTGGGGGACGACTTATCTACCTTTGGTGTCCAACTGTCAATTCTCTCTTTTGACTCAAAGAAGCTGTGGCATATACAGTTGTCTCACCTGAGTAAAACCATCTTGGCAGACAGGCTAAACCAGGTTGAGTGTAACCAACTGACCTCAAACGTGTCAATGAGTTAGGGCAGGGTGTCTTATTCCAAGCAAATGAAAACTTCCACTGGAGGAATGGACAGATGAGTACAACTGGTTCCAATGTCCGTGAAAGTGACTGAAGCAGGACTAGAGTGCTTAAAGCTTGGTCAGACATAGAAGATGCCAAGATTATCACTACATACCAGGCCACTGATAGTTGTCTTGACTTTTATCTTGCTATTGGATTTTTGATGGCTCTGGAAGAGAGAGAGTAAGGTTGATAACTTTGTGCAACTCTGTGTCACTTAAATCCAATTCACACAAATCAAGACACATGAAGTACAAACAATAATTCTGAGTCATAGTTTCAGGACAGAGAAAAGCAGTCATTGTTGTAAGGAGCAATAACCCCACCAGAGCATAGACCAGGAGGGCAGTGACCACATCTCTTCCTAGATCAAAGCACTTTAGAAGCTCTTAAAAGTTTACAACTTCCCAATTGAAATGTAAAAGCAGCAAAAGTTCATAAAAATCAGAAAGTCAAGTCATATATCCCTCCCCATCTCCAAAGGGAAGCAGAGTTCCACTCAGTCCAAAGTCAGGAAATAGACTGAAAAAATGAGTAAGCAACAACACCAAAAAAATCTGATCATAAAAAATTTCTATGGTGATAGGTAAGTTCAAGACACAAATCCAGAAGAAGATAATGATTTTAAAAATTTACAAACCTCAAAGAAAAAATGCAGATAGGTCACAGGCCCAACAAGAATTCCTAAAAGAGCTAAAGAGAGATTTAAAAAAAGTTCAAATATGAATTGAAGGAATGAAATGAGAACCTTGCAAGAAAATTATGAAATGAGCTTGGTAAGAGGCACAAAAAATATCCAAGAAAAACATTTCTTAAAAATCAGAATTAGTCAAATGGTAAAGAAGCACAAAGTTTCATTAATGAATTTAAAATTGATGAAATTAAAAATTAAAAATTAGAATTGGTCAAGTGGAAGATAGTGAATTCACATGACATCAAGAAACAATAAAACAAAATCAAAAGACTGAAAAAATAGAAAAAAAAATAATGAAATACCTCACTGTAAAAAAATTTCTTCCATCCATGCCTGGATATCTTGTAGACAATCAATTCTCTTATTTTGGAATTCTACTTATAATTTTTACAATATTTTCTTCTGGAATTTTCTTAACCCCCAAATTTTCTTCATTGTAGTGTTGACTTGATTTTTATTTTGAATTTTCTTTTGTTTACTCAGGTTTTCTGCCTTAATTCTTGGGTTGAGACTTTGTGTCAGACACAGGCTCTACCTTCAACAATCTTGGGTGAGATGGCAAAGTCTAGGTTCTCTTCCTGCTGGAGACCTGACACCGCAGTTCATCCACAGTCCAACCACAGTTCTGGATGAGGTGACTGAATCCTGGTCCTCTCTTTGATATCACAATCTTTGATTAAGACATTGCCTGAGATCAGATTCTCTTTTTTGTAGTTCTGCAAAAAGGGAAAGAGGGGAAGCTGGTCCTAAAGTTGAAACCTATTGTTAAAGTCTAATGTTCTCTTCTAGCACAGCCCACTTGGGAGGCGGAGTTGGTCTTAATTCATGTTCTGGGAGCAGCCTAGCCAGGGAGCTTGTATCTGCTTCAGGCCCACATCTAGGTAGATCAACTGATAAGGACACCTTCAGTCTTTAGAAGACTGGACTTCAGAAGATAACTATTTCCTGAGCTGGAAGAGAGATCATTGGTCTTTACTTTGACTTTATTTATTATTTATTTACTATAAAATATAGCGTTGTTTATTCATTTAGTGGTCTTCTGCATTCCTCTGGTGGTTTTTTTAAGGGGCATCTCTATCTTTGCCAAAAGTACCAGTCTCCTTTTTCTAGATGAGAAAATGCAAGGGAAGAGAAATAGCTTGCCTTTTGTCATAGACTGTGCTTGTGGCAGAGCATGGATTCAAACCCCCATTCTCTGTTGGCTGCTTGGTATGCTCCTTTTTTCTGATTGAGGACAAACTTTTTATAGGAGGGAAAAGAAAAGCTATTTCCTGAGAGATGACTATGTCCGTGGGCCATAGATTACTTTTGACACCTTATTACTGTATATCGCTGCTCCATAAAGTGGGGATTTGTGATGTCAGTGTTTCTAATTTGCGCTCATAAAATATATTTTCTTTTTGTTTGCTTGCTCTGGTTTGGTATGTGAGAAAGGCAGGCTAGTTTAATCCAGTTTTTCAGGGGAGTTTCAAAGAACCAGAGCCAAAGGGAGGATTTTTATAGATGTGTGTGTGTGTGTGTGTGTGTGTGTGTGTGTGTGCGTGTGTGCGTGTGTGTATATGTATGCATATATGTATGTGAATGTTCAAAAACCTCATAGAATGTCAGATCTAGAAGGGATCTTAGAATGTATAAAGTATCAGTCCCTTATTGTGTAGAAGAAGCTGAAGGGGAGATTTGTCTTTTCCAAAATCACATAGAGAGAGAGAGCAGAAGTCGGATTAGAATTGGCTATCTGTATTTTTGGACCAGGGCCCTTTTCAACATATGCTGACCACCAGAGGGAGGCTCAGAGCTAAAGGGCAGGAGGTGGGATGGGATGGAATAGGGAGGGATATGATCCAGTGAGTAATCTCAGGGCAAAGTCTCTTTTCTTTGTCCTTTATTTACCTCCAAATGTCCTTTCTCTCCCCTAAACTCCACTGTAGTACCCCAATTCAATTTGACATACAAGCATTGAGCACAGTGGAGGGGAATAAGCATTAATGAAGTGTCTTACTCTTCCAGATTCTGTCCATAGGGGATTCTGTACAATAGAGTTTACAAGTGCCATCTCATTTGATGTTGATATTACATATGAAAGATTAAGCAAATACACCGATAACTATAACACCAAGTCCAAAGGAGATCAGTTCCTTGGAGTAATTTTTGAGGTTCATAAACCAGTGAAATCAGGGAAGACTTCTTGGGGAAGGCAGAGGTAAACAATTGCTCCTGTAAACGATTGATTAAGGGAGCTCTTTGATTAATTTGATGAATTTACAGGTAGGTGAGGTTTTGCTTGGAAGTTTTGAGAAGCTTTTTTCCAGTGAAGAGGGTGGACATGCCCATAGGCACCTTATTAATGAGGTGATTAAGCCTCCTGATTAAACTGCAATGGCTTTGTTGTTCTTGAGTTCAATCTGATTTGTTGTGACCTCATTTTGAAGTTTTCTTAGAGTGGTTGCCATTTCCTTCTCCAGATCATTTTAAAGATGAGGAAATTGAGGCAAACTGAGTCAAGTGACTTGCCCAAGGTCATATAAGTATCAATTGCCTTAGGCCAAATTTAAACTCAGATTTTCCTGACCCCAAACCCAGCACTCTATTAACTGTGCCATCTTGATAACTCCTGGCCTTCTGTTGAGAGGATTTTTTCCTTTTATTAAAAGCTTTTTTTCTGGATATGATTGTTAACAACAATCATTATGATTCTTTATGATTCCAACTGGAATTTTTGGCAAGGAGAGTGGAGTTGCCATTTCCTTCTTTTTTACATTTTACAGATGAGAAGCTGGGGCACACTGGGTTAAGTGACTTGTCCAGGATTACATAGCTAGTATGGGTCAGAGATCGGATTTGACCAGGATTCCATGCCCAGTACTTTGTGTACTATGGCATCACCTAGTTGCCCCAACCTGTTCTGGAGAACTTTATATAGGCTCTTATTACAGTGAGTTATTTGAATGGTGTAGGTCCCATGAGAAATGAATCTCTTGCCCAGAAGCCCAAGTGGTATTCCTGTGGAGTTCAAACCCTCAGGATGAATGTCTTTTTTTTTTTTTTTTTGCAAGGCAAATTGGGTTAAGTGGCTTGCCCAAGGCCACACAGCTAGGTAATTATGAAGTGTCTGAGGCCAGATTTGAACCCAGGTACTCCTGACTCCAGGACCAGTGCTTTATCCACTGCGCCACCTAGCTGCCCCAGGATGAATGTTTTGATGGATCTCTCTCTATAGGGTTAGAGGACTCCGCAGAGTGTTGGGATGATGCCTGCTAAGTTGAGGCATCTTCCCAGGGAAGTCCAAAGAAGTATTTGAGGACCTCTCCTCCCACAAAAAAGCAGAACTGGATAGTGAGAAAAACAGTTGATTATTGTTGGATTTCAGTGATTCTTTTGTGCTTTCTGCATTATCTCCAAGGTGAAATAAAGGCTATCCTATACATTTAAGGTGGTGGGATAGCTAGGTGGCGCCAAAATGTGTAGCATGCCAGGCTCTGAGTCTGGAAGACTCAAGTTCAATTCTGACCTCAGACACTAGCTGTATGATCCCAGGTGAGTCATTTAATCCTGTTTGCCTTTGTTTTCTCATCTGTAAAATGAGTTGGAGAAGGAAATGACAAACCACACCAGTAGCTTAAGAAAACTCAAATGGACAACTAAAATGAATGAAGAATATATCTACGTATATTTCTTTACTCGAATGCTTCTGCAGAAGTCAAGGACCCAATTAACTTCCATCTGTGGAAATCTGGACACAAACTGCATTCAGAGATTTCCCAGAATAAACACTGGGAGAGGCATACAAGTCAAGAGAATGATATTTTGGGGGTTAACTTTTGGAATAGAGTTTGGTGCCTAAGGACCTTGAGTTACATTTCTATTTCTTTAGCAGTTTAAGGCTTGACGATTTTTCCTTTTTTTTTTTAAATTACCTTATACATGTTTTAATTCGATTCAATTAAATTAAGTTAAATTTTCGCCTGGTTACATGTATGGAAACTTTTTCCTAATCAAAAACCTGTGAGGAGGGCAGTGTGTAAACACCCCCATTTAGGACACCCTGGAACTGTCCAAGGTACTACTAGTTTTTTCCTTTGTAGCGATTCATCTGTGAATATGTTGTAAACTACCAGTGGAATTCAAGCACAATGAGGGCACAAACTGTTTTGCTTTGTTTTACTTTTTCCTATTACCAACCTCTTATATGAAGTGGGCACTCACTTTTTTTTTGTTTTGTCTTTTTTTTTTTTTGTAAAATTAGGATTTGAACAAAAGTCTTTTAACTCCTAGGGGGAAGTTCAGTCATTGGCAAATACACTGGAATGGTTTATCATTTCCTTCTCTAGCTCATTTTATAGATGAGGAAACTGAGGCAAACAGGATAAAGTGACTTGTCTAAGATCATACTGCTAGTAATCAGAGAGACTTCAGGCTCAGCTCTCTGCCCATCACATCACCTAGCTGTTTTCCCAGACAAGTATCAGCGAACCATTCAAACCCTGAGGGTCATGGTGAACAAAAAGGCCCAGAGGATAGTGAGGGCAGGATGGGCTGGGCATCGTGACTTCTCATTCCAAGTGCTGCATCCTCAAAAAGTACACAACTATCCCTATCTCCCCAGAGTGGCTCTTTAGATGTCATTTTAATAAAACTGACTCGCACTCATATGTGACTAACACCCCTAAAATTTTCCTAGAGATATGCACAGGGTAAAAGAGGAATTTTAGAAAAAGATGGAATCTTGTAGGTCATCCAGCCCAACTAGATGGCTAGAGCTCTGGCCTTCAATTAAGAAGATCAGAGTTCATATTAGACCTTAGATTCTTACTAGCTGTTTGGCCCTGGATCTATCACTAAACCCCGCTTGCCTCAGTTTCCTCAACTGTAAAGTGAGGCTTATACTAGGACCTAATCTCTCAGGGTTGTTGTGAGGATCCAAAGAGATAATGTTTGTGGGCTTAGTAGAATGACTGGCTCACAATAAGAGGTGAATCCTTCTTTCTTTCCATCTTTCCTATATTCTTACAACTGAATTCTTCTCCGTGTGTTGTCACCCTCTCTAATGTGAAGATAGGGATGATGGCAGGCTTCTTGTCGCCCCCCCCCCATATCCTTTGCCTCTGAGGTTCAGACAAAGGCATGAGTAAAAAGCAAAGCTGGGGCTGGGGCTGGGAAGGGAACTGGACGCTAGATGGCAGTGGTTGCTTTGGGAATGGCTGCAGGGAGGCTTCGGAAATGTGGGTCTCTTTTGTGCTTCCGAGAAGGGAAAGGGAGAAATGGAGGTATTGGGAAGGGGGAGCAGTCACTGAGCAGAGTAAGGGGCTGAAAGGGAGGCTCCTCCAGAGTCCTGCACTGTGGGAGAGTAAAGGCTGGATTGCCATCAGATGTAGAAATACAGAATGTCCAAACTAGGAGGGGCCTTAGAACAGGGATGTCAGAGGTGGGAGGGGTCTTACAATAAGGGATGTCAGAGGTGGGAGGGGGCCTTAGAACTGGGGGTGTTAAGGCTGGCAGGGGCCTTAGAACAGGGGATGTCAAAACTGGGAGGGGCCTTGGAACAGGGATGTCAGAGGTGGGAGGGGTCTTAGAACAGGGGGTGTTAGGGCTGGGAGGGGCTATAGAACAGGGGATATGAACTTAGTCCTTTGCATGTAGGACACCATGGTCTGGCTTTCTCCTCCAGATTGCTTCTTGGGGCTTGCCTCAATGTAGGAAGGGGCACTCTGCTTCTCATCCCCCCCCCCCAGCTCATACAATGATCTTAAATCCAGTGGCTGCCACAGGAAGGATAGACAATGATTTGGAGTCTTGGATATAGTCAGGTTTGGCCCCAAGGCTCCTTTTTACCTCAGATACCCACAGGAGCCTGGCAGCAGTCACAGAGGGGGACAGGGCTGCCCCATGCCACACCTTCAGTAAACAGGCTCTTGAATGACCATGACAGCTGACCCTCAGCTACCTCTTCTCTAAGCTTGTCTTGATTAAAGGCTTTCCTCAAAGGTCTTAATGTTCTGTGGAAATAGGAATTGTTATCTCTGTCTCCTCACTCTTCCACACCCACCACATGCAGTCCCTTCTCCCTTGTTGTTGTCCCTCCCATCCCTCCTCTCCCCCACGGGCCTGGCAGACAACTCCTGCTTGGCTTTACCTGGCTCCAGCCCTGCTCTTTCCAGGCCTATTACACATTGTTCCCCTGTGCGTGTTGACACAGACTGGCATCCTTGTAGCTCCCTCTGCTCGATCTCTCATCTCCCATCTCCGTGCTTTTGTATGGCTGTGCCCCCACCCATGGAATGTCATCCCTTCTCACCTCTGCCTCTTAGAACCTCCAGCTTCCTCCAAAGGTCCCCTCACATGCCACCACCTATATTACTCCTTTACTGATTTTGCTCAGCTCCTGGTTCCCCCTTCCCCAAATACATTGCATCTATCTATCTATTTCCATGTACCCCCCAGTACCCCATCCCCAGGAGATATAAGCTTCTCAAATCTGGAGACATTTCCTGTCTGTCATTAACTCCCGCAAAGTTAGTACTGAATTGGCACATAGTAGGTATGCCTTTTTAATAAAAAAGCCTTTTGAGGGGCAGGCAGCTGGCTTAGTGGGTAAAGCACAAACCCTGGAGTCAGGAGGACCTGAGTTCATTTCCAGCCTCTGACACTTGATGTGTACTTACCCCATTGCCTAACAAAAACCAAAAAAAAGCCTTTTGAATTGAAAGGGGATGATGGAGAGTCCCAGAAAATATAGCCAAGAAAATTTGAAGAGAACATTTGAAGTGTATTTGTGTGTGGGAGAACTCATTAAGGAAGCAGCATCTGAGCCGGGCCCTAAAAGCAGAGAAGGATTTTTACAGGTAAGGAGGGAGAGCACTATAGGGATATGCATCGCAATACGGGAACAAATATAGGTAAAACCAGGCCGTGCCTTCTTCTAAGGGCCTTAAACTCTAATGGGTAGTCAACCTATAAAAGAAAATTGAAGGGGGGGGGGGGGCTGCCTGATAGCAAGGTCCAGAGAGACGAAGGATGGCTCACCTGGCCTCCTCCTCAAAATGGAGGCATCACCAATGCGGGGGGTGTTGCCGAGGTGGAGGACTGTTCTAGGAAATGAGATTGAAAGATGGCAGGGTAAAGAGCCTTGAATGCCAGGCTGGGGAATTTGCCTTTTATAAAGAAGACTTAGAGGTAATGGAGTCTTAGGAAGATGATTTTGGCAGCAGGCAGGGAAACCATTTAGGAACCACGGAAAAGGTCTGGACTAGAATGGAGGTTGTGTGAGTGGTGAGATGGGGGCAGATGGCCAGAGACCGTGGAGGCGGGGCTTTTGGAGGGAGAAGGGACTGGATGCAGTGGGTGAAGGAGAGTGAGGAGACAGAGGTAGCAATTCATCTTTCCACAGAACATTAAGACCTTCCAGGAAAGCCTTTCCTCAAGACAAGCTTAGAGGAGAGGTAGATGAGGGTCGGCATAAGAACAAGAGGCAGATTTCAAAGTCAATGGCTAGACTCAGTGTCCCTCCCTCTGTCCAGGCTATCACAAGGGGACAAGACTTTTTAAGGGAGCTGGAGGATCACTTAGGCCAGTTCCTTCAGGACTAGGAAGGGGCAGAGATGGTGCTTGAGCCCTCATCCTTTGAAGCTGATGACTTTGAGGCATTCCACTCAACATTCAAGTGTTGCTACAATGCCTGCCCCTAACTTGTGCCCCCTCCCCATTTTGGGTGGGGCGTGGAGGGAGCCAAGGTTTCGCCTTTCTTCGGGAGCCTGGAGCATGTCGTTGCTTTTCTTGGGTAGGCCAGAAGGGGGTGCTTGGACACCATACGTGGTCCTCCATATGTCCTTCTCAAGGGCATATTGTGTGTCTGGAAAGAACCCTGCTAGAGAAGGGTGGGGCTGGGGACCTGGTCATTTTGATTTCAGCTTAGGCCCTAGTCCAGCAGAAAGAGAGAGAGAGAGAGAGAGAGAGAGAGAGAGAGAGAGAGAGAGAATGAGTCATTTTCAGAGACTTAGGGTGACATCTTTACCCCATTCTATATAAGGGCCCTAGAATTATAGGCAAAGGGGCTGGCCCCCAGACCTGGCTTTGCCAAAGACTTGTTCTTTGCCCTGGGCAAGACCTTCTCCCTTTCTGGGTCTTGGTTTTCTCCTCTGTAAAATAAGGTTTCCCTGCATGACCTTTGATGGCCCAGATTTCAATCTCAAACCTATGAACTCTAAGATTTTTTCAATTCACGTAGAAGGATTAGCCTTCAGTGAATCACTAAGCATTCATCAAGAACTGTGCTAAGCTTCCTGGGGGTGCAGAGAAGGGCAGAGACTCAGGTTTGAGCCCAAGGCAGAACCAGACAAGGAAGGGAAGAAGCCATTGGAGGCTTGATGTTGGGAACTGCTTCCCTTACTAACCAGAAGCATCTTGAATAGGAGGAGCTGCCTGGGAAGAAGGGAGTGGGCACCCTTCCCCCAAACCTTGCTGTGGATGCCTTGGAAGGCCTTCCCTTGAGTGGGGCCACATAGCTGGCTCACATATCCTCCCCAACTTCTGCTGGTTTGGCCTTTCTCATTGTGACCAATATTCAAATACTAATAGCTCAATGAGTCTATGCATCTACATCACATACACATATATGCATAAATATACTATACATATTTGCATACATATAAATATGTGGTATATATATGTACATATATATATACACATATACACACACACACACACATATATATATATACATATATATATATATATATATTATATATATATATATATATATATATATCCAATCACTGAGCAGCATTTCTGGCCAGTTTTTCTGTTTATTGCAAAACTTTTTCCCCTCTCTCTTTTTTTCCCTAGGTTTTTGCAAGGCAATGGGATTAAGTTGCTTGCCCAAGGCCACACACCTAGGTAATTATGAAGTATCTGAGACCGGATTTGAACCCAGATACTCCTGACTCCAAAGCGGGTGCTACATCTACTGTGCCACCTAGCCGCCCATCTTTTTCCTCTCTTACCTTCTCCGATCCTCCTACCTACTCCAATCTAATCTAACCATTACCTTGGGGATGAGTAAACGAGTATCCCTAAGATGGAAAGATGGTGGGCCTGAGAACCTGGAGACCTGGGTTCTAGACCCTCTCAGTCACTAAGATTTGTTTTGAGACCTTGGCTAAGTACCTTCTTCTTTTGGGATCTTAATTTGTAAAATGTAAAATTTGTAAAATGAGGGCTTCAACAGCTGTGCTGTAATAAAGAGAACATTTCCAAATGGATGACTCATTGGCATTTGAATGATATCACATCCCAAACAAGATTCACCAAAGCCAGCCCTATCAAGGGCACCACCATCCATCCTTCAGGTTCCCAACCTGGGGGTCAGTGTTCCCTCACTTCTCATCAAGTCAGCCTCGATGCCATCTCTCCCATCAGTCCCCTTCTCACAAGCCACTGCCCCATGTCTAACCCGCATCAGTGTCTCAGGTGGATCATTACGCCTTCTGCTCCTGTCCATCTTCTTCTACCCAGCTGCCACGGAAGACCCTGTGTTAGTGAACATTAAGATCTCTTTCAGTTCCCAGATCTGACTGTCCCAGTAGAAGCAAGCATTTGTTAAGCATATGGCAGGCAAGTTTGTGAGGTTTGGGGAATACGCAAGCTCCATGAGGGCAGGGATAGCTTTGTGTTTCTTTTTGTTATTCCAAAAACTCATACATTTCTTAGTATACTGTAGGTGCCTAATAAATGCTTGTCGAATACTAAGTTCCCTTCCAGTTCAGAGCATTTCTCTGCTCACTCTGTTATAGTTAATGTGGCAGAATGTATATACAGTTCAAGACTTTTAGAAGTCAGGAACACCCGAGTTCAAATCCTTCCTCAGATACTTACTATCTGTATGCCCCTGAGTAAGGACTCTGCTTCAGTTTCTCATATACAAAATGGGGCTGATAGTAATAATAGCTTCCTCACAGGGTCTTTATGAGGATCAAATAATTTAATACATGCAAAGTGCTTTGTAAACTTAAAGTACCATGTGAATACTATTTCTACTGCTACTACCACTACCACCACCACCACCACCACTACTACTACTACTACTACTACTACTACTACTACTACTAGGAAACTGAGACAAACAGGGCTGTGTCCTATCCATTCCACCCACCCTTGCTGCCCTATTTGTATAGACATGTGCGATGGGGGCCATACCCAATACTCTTCCACTTTTAGGTATGACTTTTTCTCCAATCACACTCCTTCAGCCCTTCCACCTTTGGAAGAGTGATTTTCCCTTCAAACTGAACTTTCAAGGAACCGACTCAGTGTCAGCCCAGTTATTATTGCCTCAGCCACCTCTGTTAACTTTATTTGCCTATAGAATTCCCAGTAAAAATATTATCTCTGTAGCTCTTCTCTAGCTCTGAGCCCCCAGTCAAAGATCCCACCTAAAGGCAAAAAAGAAAAAATAGTATAGATTTAAATCTCCCTCTCTCTGCCTTTCAGGGTGCTCCCTATGAGCCCTTTTGAATGCTACATTCAAACAATGGTACACAGTTTAGCAATGTTGGTGGTTAACAGATGCTTTGCCAGATTTGCCAGGTGAAGAGGCAGAGTAAACAAATGTTTGAGAAATTAAGACAAGTCTCCTTTCCTCCTCCCGCCTCTTAAGAAATATTACACTCAAAGGCCTGGACTTACCTTCTCAGAAAGGAAAGGGGAAGGGGAGAGAGAGAAAGAGAAAGAGAAATATTGAAATCTCCGGGTTCCATTGGAAGCCTCAGTGGATTTCAGAAGTGAAAGATCTGTCCTTACATGCCCCATCCACTCATACCACCAAGGTTGCAGAGGCTGGTGCTGATGAACTCATAGTATTCTCCACACCTCAGCTCTGCTATTCATACCTCTTCAGGTTCCTTGAGAGGATTCTCTGTTGTTATCTTCCCACTAATCCAAAGGATAGGGCAGAGATAGTTTCATGGTCAAAATCAGGCCCTATGGGACCCAGTCCCACTGGACGAAAAGTAGCAGACTAGTGGGATGTTCCGTTTCCAACTATCAATCAGCATCCAGAGTCATAGTCAATAAACATCTATTGATGTTGTACTATGTCCAACCACTGTAATAAGTCCTGGGGCCACAAAGAAAGGCACAACTCAAACTCAGTCCATTTCCTCAAGGGGTTAAAAATCTAAGGGGGAAAATAACACATAAAAAAGAAGCTAAAAGGGTAGGAAAGGAGAGTTAATTGGCTCTGAGACATAATGGAATCCTGAAGTCAGGATGGGAAATGATCAGAGGAAGTGTTTTTCAAAGTTGAGTTCATCTTGAAGAATTCATCTCCTTGATGATACACAAAGAGGGAAGACTGCGTCTACCATCTACTACCACCTCAACCATCATCACCTCCCTTCACATCCTGATGAAGATAGCCCTGAATTAAAGAACCCCAAGAAAACAAGACCTCCAAACCACCAGCCCTACTTTCAACTTGACTCCCACAGTCATCACTGAAGGGAGCAATTCCTTTGGAGAAGGGGCTTACCTTCCTTAACACCCACTACTGACCAATGCTCCCGATGGGTAGCTAATCCCAAGAGCTCTGCCAATGTAAGTGCTCTGGAGACTACTGGTCATGCTTCCAACTCAGCCCCTGCAACCATTGTGCCAAAAGCAAACCCTGTGGAGCTGTGACTGGGATCTTTGCAGGTGTCAATGCCCCCTGCCCATTTAGTGGCCCAAATAATAAAAGCCCAAGAAAGAAAGTTCTCTACACTAAAGTCCTGTTACCATTAGATGGTTCAAAATCAGAAGCAGATTGATTTCATCAGTGGAGACAGCATTAAAGAAGAGGCATTATTACCTGCTTTGCATCTGCACCAAAGGGACTATGGGACTTTT
This sequence comes from Macrotis lagotis, assembly GCF_037893015.1. Classification (NCBI taxonomy): domain Eukaryota; kingdom Metazoa; phylum Chordata; class Mammalia; order Peramelemorphia; family Peramelidae; genus Macrotis; species Macrotis lagotis. The sequence goes on from NC_133659.1 coordinate 28,244,988, forward strand.
CCATGTCATTTAGAACTGACTCCTCCTTGAGGGGGTGACCCTCCCCAATAGAATGGGAGCTCCTGGAGGGCAGGGACTGTCTTGCTTTTCTATTTGTACTCCAGCACTGAGCATAGTGCTTTGTATACAGTAAACACTTAATAAATGTTTTCATTTAATTAATTCATTCATTTCATTGAGCAAGCATTATTCAGTGACTGCTATGTTCCAGGCCTTAGGAGTTGGCATAAAAGTCCCCTTAGGGGTTGGCATAAGAAGATCAATTTGGCTCTACCTTCATCTTCTATGGAGAGAAAAAAATATATAAGCACAAAGATGGGGCTATGAAATCCACATAAAGTAAACACAAATTTAACTGGGGTGAGCAGGGTCCTAGGAACTGGGGGCATTAGGAAAAGGTTCATGTAAGGAAAGAAACAAGCATTTGTTAGGCCCCTAGGGTAAACCAAATATTGTGTTAAATGCTTTACAAATATAACTTCATTTGATCCTTTAAACAACACTGGGAGAGAGGTACTATGATTATTACCATTTTACAATTGAAGAAACTGAGGCAGACAGAAGTTAAGGGACTTGCCCAGGCTTATGCAGTTAATAAATGTCTGTGGCAGAATTTGCGCTCATGAATCCAGGCCCAGTTCTGTATTCTCTTCTCTACCTCCTGTCTACATGACTTAGAATCCTTACCCCTTAGGATCTCCAACTTCTGCCTTCAAGGAACAGCTCAAGAGCTCCTTGCTACAGGAAGCTGTTCAGGGTCTGCACCCTGTCACCCTCATCTTCCTCCCTGGAATGACTTTGTATTTAGGCTCTGAATTTGGACTTGGAACTGGAAGGGACCTCAGGCATCTACTAATCTTCTCATGTGACAGAGAAGGAAACTGAGATCTGAGAAAGCTGAGTAATTTACCGCATCACACAGATTATAGTCAGAGGAGGGATATGAATTGAGATCTTATTTTATTTTTTATTATTTTCTATTTATCTGTGTAAATACCATTATTCTCAGTAAAAAGTAAGCTCCCTGAGGGCAGGGACTATTTTCTTCCTAGCTTTGTGTTCCATCTGACAACAGTGACATTGCTTAATAAACGAACAGAATGTTACAACCACAGTTCTTGTGATACAGCTGCCTTGGTTGGAAGTGCAGTTGATTTGCTTTTGCTTCATTCCCAGATTGGGAGTAGGGTGAGGAGAGGCAGTGGTTTCAATCAGTTGGAGGGGGTTGGATCAAATGGACTGAGGTTTCTACTTGGCCCTTCTATGATTCTCTGGCACAGAGAAGCAAAGAACAGGAGTTGGACAGGCTACTCCATTGTTCAGTCTCATCCAGATTTACAGGTATGGCCCTCCCATGAAGCATGAGCCCTGGTTCTTCAGAGGGACCTGCCTGGAAGGTTGATCCAAAGTTTTGATTTCTACTAGTTACTCCTGATTATCCAAAGGAGCTTGATGGACAGAGGGAAACTTCTCCTTGATGAAAGGTAAAGAGACTTTGCCTTATACATAAGAAGGCCATGGGAGCTCCAACAGAGACAACTTTTTCCCTTCCATCCTCATTTGTTGGAGGTTTCTGTCTGACATCCAAAAGAACAAATGCCATCTTAGGTCATATTAACAGGAACTCTGAGGTCTAAAGTGAAGGAGCAGTAGTTTAATTGTCCTCTGCCTTGATCCGCTATGTCTATGATCCTCTGGATTATTGGCCCCTATAGTTGAACCCCATAGAAGACATTCATAAGCTGGAGGAAATCCAGAGAGGGTGAGAATGGATAAAAGGAGTTTGGGATATTTAGCCTAGAGAAGAGAAATCTAAGCGGGGAGATAAGTCTTTAGGTACTGAAAGGTTAAGGTGGGGAGCAGGAGTTGGCTCTGCTTCCCCCTGAAGACCAATATGAGAGCCAAGCGGCAAAGAAGCACATTTTTGTTTGATATAAGGACACTTCTCAATCAAAGTTATCCAAGGAAGGAAGAGATTTCCTGCAGTGGTAGTGAGCTCTCCATCACTGGAGGGTTTCATGCAGAGGCTGGATGACTCAGGTCAAGAATAAGCAAAGGAGGGGTGGCTAGGTGGTACAGTGGATAGAGCACTGGCTCTGGAGTCAGGAGGACCTGGGTTCAAATCTGACCTCAGACACTTACTAATTATCTAGCTGTGTGGCCTTGGGTAAGTCACTTAACCCCATTGCCGTGCAAAAAAAATACCCTAAAAAAAAAGGAATAAGCAAAGGAGATCTCGGCTTAGGTAAGGTAAGACATAGGTGGCAACTATAGAAGAGATGATAAAGCATTGAGTCCAGCCTCAGACACTTATGAACTCTGTGACCTTGAGCAAGTCACTTAACTTCTGTTTGTCTCAGTTTTCTCAACTATAAAATGGATCTAATAATAACAAAACCCTCTTCTCAGGGCTGTGAGGAGCAAATGTAAGGTACCATAGAGGGCTTGCTATGTTTTAAGTCCTATTTCAGCGCTTATTCACTTCCCTATTCCCCAGGTCCCTCTGAGGAGGGGGAAGGTGGGAGGGGAAGGCTGGCATCTCAGGTGTGGTGCTGCCACCCCAGATAGGCAGAGCCCCGGGATGGGGGCCTCTTGGGAGCTGGGAAGGCGAGAGCTGCTAACACTGGGCACTTCCTGTTATATGATCCCACTTAGCCAGCGGAGGGGAGGAGGAGGGGAGCCCTGGAGTCAAGGGAGAGTGGATTTCAAAGGGAGAAAAATGGTAATTGATATTTGAAAAAACCCGAGCCTGCTCTGATTAGCGGCACCAGTGCCTTTTCCATTAACGAAGTGACCTTAGTCGTCAAATGGGATACATGCTGCAGGGCAGGCTTTTTGTTCCTTTTCTCACTCTCATCTTTCCATCTCCTCCCAGGTCCCTGCTTACCCCCCACCCCCAGTCCCCTTCCTTTTCTCATAGTGTGGGAATGTCAAAAATAGGAAGAAATTTGGATCCGAGAAGGGCAGAGCTAAGAGGGGCCTTAGGCCAGGGAATGTCAGAGCTGGAGGAGCCTTGAAACAAAGACTCTCAGAACTGGGAGGAACAGGAAAGGTCAGAGCTGGGAAAGCGCTTAGAACAGAGAATGTTAGAGGTGGGAGGGTGGCCTGAGAACATCACAGCTTAGAGTTTACAGTTATCAATCAGCCAATAAAGATTTATGAAGGGCCCACTGTGGGCCAAGCAAAAATGAAACAACCCTTACCCCCAAGAATTTACATTGTATTAGAATGTAATGCATTCCTGCCCTCAAGGAGCTTAGCCTTTAGTGAGGGAATCTGATACACCCATGTGGCACAGGTAGGAATTATGGGGAAAGAGAAGGGGCCTAAGGAGATGCCAATGGGATATTTGAGGAGGAAAGATCAAGATGAGCTTGAAATTTCAGAAAGAGTTTCACGGAGGAGGCCGGAAGAGAAGGGGTCTCTAAGGCAGAGAGGAGGAGGGGAGAGTGTTCCAGGCACGGAGGAGTGAAAGAGAGCATCGATCACGTCTGCTGAAGAGCAATAATTCCATTGTGACTGAAACAGTGAGACTAAAATACACTCAATAGGAGAGGTGAGAGTCAGGTTGGAGAGAACTGGAGTTGCCAGGGAAGACCTGCCTTGGAAGCTCTCTCACGAATCCTGGGTAATCTTCATATGAAATTGTTAAATGTTCATGAAGTCATAGATTAGAGGTGGGAAGGATCTTGGGAATTATCTAGTTTAAACTTCTCATTTTACATATGAGAGAACTGAAAGGACCAGTTTGGGAAAATGACTTTTCAAGATAATGCAACAAAGTAGTGAGGATTAGAATCCAAGTCTACTAATTCCCATTGAAAGATTCTTTTCCATTTTGCTATATAGTACCATAACTCATTGGAGGAGGCTAGTATCTTGAGCTAGCCAGAAATATAAATGGAGAACAGTGTGCTCGACTCTGAGATGGATACTGGGGAACCTGAGAGAAGACAGATATAAATCTATTTTCAAAGAGCTGATTACTTGTGGGAAAACCTAATAGAAAATGGAGCCAGGTAATATCCACTGAAACAAAATTGTTATTCTCCTTCTTCCTCTTCTCCCTTTCCTTTTCCCTGTGTTTTTTTGTCCCACCCTCTCTCCTCTTTTTTTTTTCTTAATTTTTTGTAAGGCAATGGGGTTAAGTGGCTTGCCCAAGGCCACACAGCTAGGAAATTATTAAATGTCTGAGGTTGGATTTGAACTCAGGTACTCCTGACTCCAGGGCCTGTGCTCTATCCACTACACCACCTAACCACCCCCCCTCTTTTGCAGTCTCCCCTGTTTTCCCTTGTCTCTTACAATCTCTCCGGTCTGTCTCTATACTTTTTCTCTTTCTCTCCCTCTCTCCTCCTGTCTGCTCCCTTTCTTTCCCCTTGTTTCCACTCTCTTCTCTTTCCTCTCATTCTTCCAAGTATATCTTTCTCCTTTTCTCCTTTTTTCTCTCCCCTATCTTCTCTTTTGCTTCTGTCTCCCTCGATTTCTCCTTCTCTCTGTCTCTCCTGCCCTCTCCTCCTCCTCCTCCTCCTTCCTCTCTCTCTCTCTCTCTCTCTCTCTCTCTCTCTCTCTCTCTCTCTCTCTCTCTCTCCCCCTCTCTTTGCCTCTCCCTTTCCCCATGATTTCTTCTTCACTCTCCTTTTCCCAGTTGAGGTCAGATAACACAACTTTGTCATGAACCATGAACTGCTCATGACCTCATGCAATGCTCAATGATGTGCTGGTATAGGAGCAGAGAACGAAGACGGATATTGATGCAAGGCTAAGGAATATGGGGCGGAAACAAGGGAAAGATTCCAGAACAGAGGGCATCCAACCAGGAAGAGAATGAAACTGGAACAGAAACTGTAGAATGGAAGGACAGAGAAGGAATAAGGGGATATCAAGGGTGATGATAATGAAGAGTAGGTAGTGAGATACTCATAAGGACAAGTGATTGTCTCTAGAGATATTGAGGTGCCTGGAGATCATGTCATAAGAGAATCAGTAAGGAACTGGGGTGCTTAACTTTGAGAAGAGAAAACTCAAGGGCTGAGAACTAGAAGTAATGTGGATCTCCCTCTCAAATAGGGGTCTACAAACAGAAGCTGACTGGAAATGTCAAGAAAAGGATGGCTATCTACATATGGGTTGACTCAGTTGGCCTCTGAGGATCCACTTGCTCTCTTATGAAGACCTGATCCTAATGTTCTTCTGGGCAGATCCAGAAGATGAATGGGAGAGCAGGGGAATAAAAATGGGCACAAAAACTCAGCAGAACGCCCATATTTGCTTCTCCATCCCCATTTGACAGGTGAGGATCTTGAAACCCAAAGAGAAATTTACCCAGATTTACAGGCCAAGTTAGTAGTGATAGAGCCAAGGTCAGAAACCATGTCTTCTGACCCCCAAACTAATGCTGACTTCAATCCTTCCTCCTCTCTCCTCACTCTTTTCATATTCCATTCTCATCCCATTTCCCTTTTTTCTTTTTCTCCTCTTTCATCTTTCTATCTTCTCTTTTCTTCTTCCTTTATCTCCTCATGTTTCTCTAATCTTCACAGAATTCAAACACTAGACAGCTTTCTCTTCCTCTTTCCTCCTCTGTCATTCCCTTCTCCCTTTCCCCTTCCTCTCTCTTTCCTTTTCTCCTAACCTTTCCTCCTCATCTCCCTCCCTGCTCTGTTTCCATCTTCTCTGCAGAATTCAGCTTCCAGGCAAGTAATGACTTGGAAGTTTGGGTTCAGCTCAGCCACTAACCAAGGGGGATGAATTAAGTGAATGACCCTACAGGTGAAATCAATCTGGTTAAATTTACCGTGTTTCTACACTCCCTTGCCTACTTTTATATCCAGCTATGGGCCATTTGATGAACTTCCGGCCCCCAGCCCACCACAATCCTTCACATGCAGCCAGGCCTCAGAATCAGTGCTGCTTACTGGACCTTTCTGGTCCTTTCCCCTCCCTTCTCCCTCTCTCCTTCTCTTCTTCTCCTTCTCCTTTTCCTCCTCCTCCAATGATGCTTTACTTTACTCCCTGACCATTTCCTCAGGAGCCATCCTCCTGATACTCTATATACTCCTTTTCCATTTCTAGAACCATAGTCAAGTATGTATTTAAAACCTATTATGTACCAGTGAAGGCAGTGAGCTGGCTCAGTGGCTAGAGGGTCAGTCCTGGAGTCAGGAAGACTCATCTTCCCGAGTTCAAATATGGTCTTAGATACTTTCTAGGGTGTGGCCTTCAGCAAGTCACTTAACCCTGTTTGCCTTGATTTTCTCATCTGTAAAATGAGAAGGACATGGCAAACTCTTCTCTATCTTTGTCAAGTAAGCCACAGTTGGACACCACAAAAAAATGACCAAACAAGAACAAAATGGACCAGGTAATATGCTGAGTGATTTACAAATGTCATCTTATTCACCATTCAGCTCATCTGGATTTGGAAGCAGAGGGCCTCATTTGGAATCTTGGATCTTCAATGTGATCTTGGCCAAATCATTTTACTTCTTGAGCTCAATGAGAGAAGATCTCATGAATTCATAGACTATAAGAATTCTAGGTGCTTTAGGACCATTCAATGCAGTCTCCTCAATTTACAGATGAGAAAATGGTAGTACAAAGGACTTTGTTAAATTCATGAAGCTTTTTGTTGAACCCTAGCTGATCTGGTATTCCGACTCACCTTTTCTCACCCCAAACCCAGGACTCCCCCTCCCCAACCCTGATATGACTGCTCTATCTTTAATCAATCAAAAAGCATTAATTAAGGATCTACTATATTGCCAATTTTGGATATAAAGACCAAAGTGGAATGGTCCTTCCCCTCAGGAAGCTTCTGATTGTGACAACATGTACATCTAGAGGTAGGTACAAATTAGATAGGAAGCAATTTGGGAAGGGGGAAGCATTGGCAGCTAGGGGATCAGGCAAGGTTCCATGTGGAAGATAGTTTGAGCAGAGCTTTCAGTCACATCTCCCAACTTTGTGGGGTGGGGGAGGAAGGTGAGGGCAGCAAAGGGGAGGGGAGAGTGGAGCCATGAATATTTATAACAGATTTCTCTCACCAGAGGACACATTAAGTCTTGCAGCATAACCAAACTGAATTACCATGAAATAAACTTTCTTAATTAAACCAATTAAATTTCTTCTCAGTATGTAATTTAGAAACTCTGATAAGCCCTGGTAGAAAAGGTTCATTTTAGCCTTAAGCTAGCCTGGGAAGGAAGGAACATCTGGTCATTGTAAGAAAAGCCTGTTCAGTCCTTGGGCAAAACAGTGGTGAATGGCAGAACTATCCAGGGTGCTGAAACTATAGGCCGGAGGCTTTCAGAAAGGACACTGAGTTTGGCCGACTGAACCTTTCAACTTGTGCATGCCATGTAGACTTCGGTTCCCTTTTTGGAATACTAATGCTATGAGGAGTTGCTATATTTTTTCCATGTATCTTCTAGTGCTAGAATTTATTAAGATAATGTATTAAATTAGAATGTATTAGGATGAACATACATATGCATATAATTGAATATATAATTAAAATATATTAAGATATATAATAGAATGTACTAAATGTGCATGTGTGTGTATGTATGTATATATATATATATATATATATGTATGTATATATCCCATTTCTAGGCTGCTTTAATGTTTACAAAGTCCTTTCCTTATAAAAGGAGGGTCGGGTGATATAGAGGAGAGAAGGTTGGATTTGGTGCCAGAAAAACCTAAATTCAGTCCTATTTCTAATACTTACTAGTTGTATGATCCTGGACAAATCGTTTGACCTCTGAGCCAATAGACAACTCTATAAGACTCAGTTATAAATGGCTCATGAATTATCTTCAGTGGAGTAGTGTGGTTCCCCCACCTATGAAATCACAGTTCCTCAACTTATTTCTCACCACAACCCTATGAGGCAGACAGGAATATTGTTATTATACCAATTTACAGAAGAGGAAACTGAGACTTGGAGAAATGGTGGATAAACAGTATGATGTAGTGGAAAGTGTCATAGATTTGGAGCCACATTCCGTCACTTATTAGCTATGTAACTTTAGATAAGCCCTTCCCTTCTTTGGGGCTCAGTTTCCTGAGGTTACACTGAAAGATTTCTATAGTCTCTCCATATTCTAAATCTTGGGACCACCACAACCAAAGGTTTATTATTCTATCAGTAAAGAATTGTGGAATATCTAGGTCCCAATCCTACATACCCCATTCCCCATTTCTCATGGGACTTTATGATTATAGAAGCCACTATTTCATCTATAATGTCCTTTGACACTTATGCCACTCCAATGAGGCACACTAGTATAAGATTAATGATTTTTAGGTTGGTTTTTGTTTTTATTTTTTTTTTCAGTTAGGATTGGACATGATGTTTGGGGAGTTCCATTTCAACTCTAGAATTTTATATCCATGCCCTATTTATGTCACCTACATATGACACCTACAATGTCCCTGCTAAGTGCTTTTCTAACTTCTACTAGGCAGGTAATGTGGGTAGCATTGCCCCTCTTCTGTGAAGGTGAAAAGCAGGGCTTAGAAAGGGAGGCATGGTTAAGGTTTCAAAGATCATCAGTGGCAGAGTTGTAACTCGAGACCCCATCTCCTGACTCCAAATTTAGTGCTCTTTCACAAGTCTGAAATGACTTTTCCTGGAACTTAATTTTCTGATTGTTGATGCTTAGTTTCCCTGCTGGGCAAATGCCAGGTTGAGTTGTTTGACCTAACCAAGGTCATGGAAGACTCAGAAGTCCTGCTTGTGCTACTTTCTAACTGTTTGACCATGAACAAGTCTTTTGAACTTCCTGAGCTTTGGGGTTTTTTGATCTTTGTCAAATTGAAATAATTATATTTGCACCACTTGTCTACCAGAGATATAGTGAGGATCAAATGAAATAAAAGGTCCCAAGGACCAGGAATTGTTACTGTCATTATACAATGTCAGAAATCAGGTCCTGCTGTCCCCATATTCCAGTATCATTGATGCTTGAGAATGCTTTACTGATGTCTTTTCTTTTTTACATCATCACCATAATTTCCTCATATACCCTGTTCTGTAACAAAGAAAAACAGTTAAGCAAAACCTGACAAAGTGACCTTGTCTGTTGATGTATGCAAAATTCTAACCCCCTCTCCCTATAGAAAAGAGAGAATCATATTTCATTATCTGCTTTCCAGGTCTAAGATTCTTTAGCGCAAAGATTCCACTGACACTTGATGTACACAGCATTTTCCTCACAAGGATCCTTTAAGGGAAATAGAATATTATTAGCCCTTTTTAAAAGATGAGGAAACTGTGAGTCTCAGTGAAATAAAGTTAGTTTTTCAAAGGTAGGTTCTCAGATGGGTCTTTTAGGGGTAGAATCTGAATTCAAGTCTCCATATTCCACAAGATTATCTTTCCGCTGCATTGCTGCTAGTTCAAAAGGTGTCTTCTCCTTTTTGGAGTCTGGATTGGGTCTGCCAGAGTTCCAGAGAAGGTTGTAGCAAGACAAGTCCCAATCTGATGTAGCACAGAGTCTTGAGTCCATTCTATTACATGCCCCAAACATGCTGTTTGACCTTGAGTGAGCTGTTGATCTGTGCCGTGCATCGTGTGCATCATTTTCCTTGTTCATTCACTAATTCCAGAACATGGATGAATGAGTATCAAAATATAAGTGAGGCTAAGATGAAGTAATCTAGGTGAAAAAAATCTTTGAGAATATAAACCGACCCCTGTTCAAGGAGAGGGAAAGAAGGGCAGGGGGCTGTGGGAGGCAGTGAGGGTCACTACATTGTGGACTTGGCAAGATCGAACTCACAGAAACACCAGAACAAGCATTATCCCCCACAGTCATTTCAAATAGAAGGTTATAGACATGATCTCAGTTGAGCTTCTCAACAATCCTGTGACCTGGTACTATTATTATCCCTATCCTACAGATGAGAAAACTGAGTCTCATAAAGATTAAATGATTTGAGAGGCAGCTAGGTGGCACAGTGAATACAGCACTGGCCCTGGAGTCAGGAGTACCCGAGTTCAAATCCAGCCTCAGACACTTAATAATTACCTAAATGTGTGGCCTTGGGCAAGCCACTTAACCCCATTGCCCTGCAAAAACCTAAAAAAAAGATGAAATATTTTGCCCAAGATCACACAGCTAGAAAATGTCTGAGGAAGAATTCAAACTCAGGTCTTTCTGCCTCCAAGTTTGGGGGCCCATTCTCTGCATTTCTTGTCTCCCAGTGAATCATCAGCAGAGACGAGACAATCCCATATTGGTTAGTTTTTTAACCTCAACCCAGCATCTTTTTCATTCACCAAACTTCTTTTCCCAAGACTGCATTTCTTGACTTTCTCTATCATGCCTCATAAATCTCTTCATCCTGCAAGTCCACTTCTCCATGAATTTCTCACAATGGAAGTACCACCCACTTCCCTTGGCCTCTTCCTCTGATAAGGTGATTTCATTTTAGAACTTCCATTTTAAAGAGACCAGCTATGTCTTTATTCCTCTTTGGTAACACTCCTGACTCACTGGACTTTCTTGATCAAGCTTCTCCTCAAATAAAAACTTCCCTTCCTCTTTTCAACTCCATCGTATGTGCTTTCTTCCCCAATGAGAATATAAGCTTTCTGAGGGTAAGGGATGTTTTTCTTTCTGTTAGTATTTGTCTTCCCAGGCCTTCATCCAGTGTCTGGCCCATAGTCAGCACTTAATAAATAAATATGCTCATTGACTTGACTACACTATCTACTCTGAAACCAGTGCCAAGGAATCTTGAGCCCAATATTCTGTCACAATTTGAGTGACTCAATGTCATCCTATAGTTTGGTGTAATAAAAAAGAGACTAGATTTAGAATTTGTGAAACTTGGTTTAAATCTAAACTCTGTCACTTATTAGCTGTGTGATCTTAACTAATTCTTTCATCATTCTCTCTGGACCCGAGTTTCCTCAACAGTAAAATGAAATGGCTAACTTGAATTATTAGGCAAATTCTAGATTCCATGGTCCTAAAAATCAACCAGTCAAAAGCATTTATTAGGCACCTATTATATGCCAAGGATACAGATACAAAAAAGAACCCTCCAAATTAAACTCTTTGAGGGTAAGAATGACCTCTTTTGCTTCCTCTCCATGGGAAACCTAAAGGCTTCTACAGTCGTCATAGGGTTGGGCATACAGAAGGCACTAAATATAGGTTCTCAGTTAAACTACTCTTTTCATTCTCTTATCTAGTGGTGATTCCTTTCCCTAAAACTCTTTCACTCCCATCACCTTCTCTACTTAATGAAATCCTTCCCTTCTTCCATCAAGACCCAACTCAGATGCCTTCCTTTTGAGAAAAATTTTCTGGTCCCTCATCAGCTAGAAGCAGCATCTATCCTAGAAGGTATCATATCATTGTGGCCTCTCCTACAATCTTTTTCTAAAATATTTTTTTAGTTTGTTTTTTTCCAAGGCAATGGGGTTAAGTGGCTTGCCCAAGGCCACACAACTAGGTAATTATTAACTCATGTCCTCCTGACTCCAGGGCTGGTGCTCTATCCACTGTGCCACCTAGCCTCTCCCTCTCCTACAATCTTAATCCCATAATAGAGTGCATTCTTATTTAGAGTATTTATATTATTATATTATATTTAACAATTGCCTTTTCCTTCAAACATAAGCCACTTTGGAAAACTTAAAGTATCATGTCAATGTCACTTATGATAATTATTATTTATCTCATCACCATCTAGTTTGGTGGAGTTCAGATAAAAATCTTTCTGGGACATGCCATAACCCTGCTAATATCCTTTCACAGTGTTCAGTAGACTATTGCAGGTGTCTAAAATTATTTTTTCTTTTTTTGCTATTGAATAAAGGCATTGGGATAGAAATTCGTCTTTGGTGGGCTCACAGGATGTGTCTTTGGGACAGTCCAGTTCGTAAAGAGTTTGACAGGGATGATATCCCCATCATCCTGCTCACACATGATTCATCTGCTACATCTTTGTATTTGGAAAGGTTTTTAGTATTCTTCATTTGGAATTTTTTAGAAAATTTGTTAGGTTACATCTATTGAAACATTGTTTTTTAAAAGTTTTTATCGATTACTATGATTTTATGGATAAAAGTGATTGTGGGCAACAGTTCTCTGTGTGGTCATGTTCCAGTTTCAGGACAGATTAAATTTTTGAGTCTAACTTGAAATCTGTATTTATAGTGTGGAGTTTCATTATTTGTTCACACAGAAGAGTTTGGTATATAAATCTAGTAACCTAGTTGTGTCCTTCTAGGTATCTCTGAGGTATTAATGTTTAAGACCTGTAATATCTTGCAGAGTTCCTACTGCTTCCTGGAATGATCTACACTGAAGGACAGTCTCTGAAATTTAGGATATCAATGACTTGGCCATCTGCCACTGTTGGAATAAACTCCATTTTCCCGACAAATATAGCCATTTGTTTGATGCTTCTTTGTCAATGTATTGTTGGAATGAGTTCATGTGACTGTCACCTTTAAAGGTATCACTTATGGTTGACCCAAGATCTATTCTTGGATTTTAGCCCTTTCACAGGCTTCATCCCAAAGTAAAGCAATATTGGTTACTTGCTCAGTATAGGGAGGGTGGTTCTATCACCACTTTTATTGTTGCTCAGCTAAGTGGTATTTGTTCATTCCACAAATTATTTCTAAGTTTCCATCATGCATCAATATGCTGGATAAACCTCAATTAGTTCTCTTCCTCCTTTTTTGACAAGTAAGTATAAAGCTTTATCTGACTGTCTTGAGGGGGTGAGCCTGTATTTTGCTAATAATCATGCAAACTTTTGATGGGAGATTTCCTAAATCCATCACCCTCTATTTTATTCTTCCCAAAGACTCATTGGGAGTCTTTCTTGACCGAGCTCTTCCACAAATAAAAACTTCCCTTCCTCTTTTCAACTCCATCGTATGTGCTTTCTTCTCCAATGAGAATATAAGCTTTTTGAGGGTAAGGGATGTTATTCTTTCTGTTAGTATTTATATTTCCAGCCCTTCATCCAGTGTTTGACCCAAAGTCAGCACTTAAGAAATAAATATGCTTGAAGACTTGCCTACATTATCTACTCTGGTATATGTAGGTGTTAGTTTGATGACATCAAATTTTTCACAACTCTGTGATGTAATTAGCAAAATTATCATAATATCCATTTTGTAGATGAGAAAACTGAGACTAGGAGAGGATGAATGACCTACCCATAGTCACAGAGTCAATAAATATTGTAGGCCATTGGAATCGATATCTCCCTGAACCCCAAGTCTAGCTCTCTATCCATAGTCATGCTTCCCAGAAGCTGTCACATGGAAGAGGGAAAAAATTTATCTGCTTGGCTCTAGAGGGGAAAGAGGTAAGTAGGGATTACAGAGACAGATTCATAGTTAATATCATGCAAAAACTTATCAAAAGACAGGACTCACAGCTGGAGGGGGACTTTTAGATGAAGTCTAACACCTTCATTTTCCAGATGAGGAAACTAAGGTCTAGAGAAACAAACTTGCTGGATTTTATAAACTCTGTCTTCAGCAAACTGTGATGGATCCAAAATAGATTGAATTCATGAAATCCAGGAAGTCCATATTTTGTATTCTCTTTTTGAGCTTGTTAAATACCTCACTTTCCTGTGGAAGATCTTAGGTCAGTTAATTATAAAGAGGAAGGAATTACTGAGGGATTAACATTGGATAAGTACAGAGGATAAGCATGCAGTCTTCAAGTGGGGGTTGAGTGATGGCTTGGAGGAGGTTATACAGTAGGAGATTCTCATTCAGGTATCCCTCCCCCATTCCAGTCCCTTCTGACTCCAAGATTTTGGAATTCTGTGATGCTTTTTTTAAATTCCATAACCCCATTTCGGTAGTTATAAGAAAGGTATGTTGATTGGAATTTTGTCCAATTTGAACAAATTTGGAAATTTGGAGTATGCTCATGCACAGTCTTTCTGTAAGATAGAAATAATGGAAATTAGCACCTAGTTAGCAGGACTAAATAGAAAGGTGTGGAAGCAACTACTCAGGTGACTTCCTCTCTAGTACCACACCATTCCAATCAATTGGTCAATAAATATTTATGAAGCACGTGGTAGCCCCTGAGCGAAATCTCCCCAGCAGCACTTGAAGTCCCATTTCATGCCACTTCTGGGGCACTTTGGACTTGTTGTCTTGGGCACATACTTGTTTACTAATGCTCTGCCTTTCACGGATCAAAAAAGATATTCCAAACTGGAGAATGGCCCATTCCCTGATCTTGACCTGTTTTGTGCTATTCCTTCCTGAATTAAGTTTAGGATTCTCCTTTTGTTGGAATCCTGAATCCTTCAAGACCCAGATCGACTGGAAATAACCCTGGAATTGGGATCAGAGTTTGAATCCTAGCTCAAATACTTATCACATATGTGATCCTGAGAAAATCCCTTCTGTGGACTTTGGTTTCTTTATGATATGAGGTCATTGGACAAAATGACTTCCAAAGAGGTTTCAAATAAATATTAATGAGTGCTTCTCAGATACAAGAGACTGGATTGGTTCTGTACACACAAAAATGAGACCTCTTCAGATCCCAAGGGGCTAACATGCTATGAGGGCTAGGAGGTTCCTTCTAGCTCAGTGGCCTGTGAAATAAAATGCAATCTTCTCTAATGAAGTATTTCCTGGTTCTTCCGATCAGAAGTGGTCTTTCAGTTTTCAGATTCAAAGAGTATTGGTTTTGGAGTCAAGTTCACAACAATTTATTAAAAACTTGCTAGATGCCAAAGCCTATGCTAGCTGGAGGAAAAAAACAATCCCCGTTATAAAGGATCTTTAGTCTAATGGGGAGAGACAACATCAAAACAACTACTGCATGTATGACAAGACATAGGATAAATTTGAGATAATCAGCACAGTGAAGAAACTAGTACTGAAGGGGGATCAGGAAAGATTTCTCCTTCAGGAATAGATAGAATTTTAGCTGGAATGTGAAAAGACGTAGAGAATTTCTTTTTTTTTAATTAATTAAAAATTTTTCATTTCCAAAATCTCTCCCTTTCCATCTTTTTCTACTGACAAGGCAAAAAAAAATAAAACTTATTACAAATACGTATAACTATACAAAACAAATTCTGCATTACCATGGAGGAGAGAGAGAGAGAGAGAGAGAGAGAGAGAGAGAGAGAGAGAGAGAAAGAGTTTGTTTCTGAATTTCCTTCTCACTTGGTATATCCTGAGGACACTTGGTATATTCTTCCTTAAATTGCCCTGAATCTGGGATCAGAAATTGGATAGTGGATGATAAATCTATCATTTGGCTCCTGTTCCCTTTTCAGTGAATTAGTCTGAATTTGGGAGTGCCCCAGTTTAGGTCTGGGACCTCCCTCCCTCCCTCCCTCCCTCCCTCCCTCCCTCCCTCCCTCCCTTCCTTCCTTCCTTCCTTCCTTCCTTCCTTCCTTCCTTCCTTCCTTCCTTCCTTCCTTCCTTCCTTCCTTCCTCTCTTCTTCTTTCTTGTCCCAATGTAAGCATCTCTCTATGTTCCCGTAGCCAGATCTTTACCCCAATGTCCAGCTATCCCTTTGTTTGTCTTCTTGTGCCAACCTGGGCTGGAAAAATGATGTGATTTTTTTCCCTTTCAATATTGGTCTAATGTTTTTCTAGATTTATTTGGAGATATGCTTCTTCTGCTACTCTGCCATCTTGGCTTCAACTTCATTAGAATTATTTATATATCAACATCTCAGTTCCTGAGGGACTAGAAGCAAGAAAAATGGAGTCCATGGTATTTAAGGTCCTTCCTAGCTTGGAAGCTTATAGTCCTTTCAATCCAATAGGCATTTATGAAATACTTGCTATGTGCAGGGTCTTATATCAGTTGTTAGGAAAATAAAAAACTCCATTGTTTAGAATATTCCAAGGTTTCCTCTCATCATCCCAACCCTGTGAAAGTAGGTGCTATAAGGATTAGTATTCCAATTTTTCAAATCAGAACAATAAAGTTAGGGGGTCATGGGGCTAGTAAGTTTGAGAACTGACTCTCTTCTATCACCCATCCACCCTCTTCCACAGTCCCCAGAGAACTTATAATCTAATGGACTAGATAAGGTTTACACAGACAAATATGATACAAGGTGATCTGGTCAAAGTGTTCTAGGAAACTTTGAGTAGGGAGAGGTCACTTTTAGTTGGTGACAGGGAAGAACTTTCTGGAAAGGTTTCAAGAAGTGAAAACTTGGGGGGGGGGGTATAGAATAGCCTTCTAAAAGTGTTTGAAGGATTGCCATGGAGCAGGGATGAGACTTGTTCTACCTAGAACCAGAGGGCAGACTCTGGCACAATAGGAAGATGATGCAAAGAGGCCAATTGAGACTGGAAGCCAATTTAGGTTAACTCCAACCCTAACAGAGTTGTCCCCAAATAAACGAACTGCCTTGGGAGATGGCGCATTTGTTTTCCTTGGAGGTTTTCCAAAAGAGGCTGGAAAAATCACTAGTTGGTTATATTTAAGAGTGTGTGTGTGTGTGTGTGGGGGTTCTTTTCCAGATATGAATTGAACTAGGTGTCCAAGGAGATCTAAACTTCATCATTGAACTAAAGATGAAAGAGCCTATAAAGTCATTTTGTCAACCCACTCAGAGGTGAAATTTGAACACAGTGCTTTGACTCCACAGCCAGCATTTTTTGCAGGGTCCCATGTATTAATTTTGTGAAGGTGACATCTGAAGGCCTCTATGGGTTTCAGGAGGTGAAAATGTGAATTTAGAGATACAGTCTCAGGTCATAGACTATGGAACTGGAAGGGATCTTAGAAATTAAATAGTCCAAACTCTCTCATGTTTATCAAGGAGGAAACTGAGGCTGAGAGAGAGAAAATAGTTTGGCACAAGGTGACTCAGGTTACTGGTGAAGTGACAGCCCTGGATTGTGAGACCAGGTCTTCCAAGTTCAAGCCCCAGTCTCTTCCCGCGATACCAGCTGCTGCTTTTGTACCTTAGGAAGTGGCTCTGCAGATTTCCTGGAGGGGAGAAATGCAACAGAAAGGAGGAGGAGAGCATGTGGAGGCCCTAGTATCAGTCCCATAGGAAGGTTCAGTTTTGGAAGCCAAAACATTTAATTAGACTTGATGACTCTTTCCAGACCCTAATCCGGTCACTCCCAATCACCTAGGTGAGCATTAATGTTCTATCTAGGGTAACAGGAAGGATAGAATAGCTCTCTAGGTCTAATCCATGGTTCACAAAGGGCTCATTAACCTGAGGAGTGAAAATGGACCAGTCTGACAATTGAATACCAGCAATGATCACTTAGGTACCTTAGGAACTGTTGAGTATTACGATTCTTTGCAGGGTGACAGGAAGGACCTATTCCTGAGAACTCTAAATACCTGTAACTCATTAAACTATGGAGTGAGGAGGAATCAGGGAGCCCTAGTGGCATCAGAAGTTTCCAAAAATGATTCTAACTCCACCTGCTAGAATTTACAAGCAGGCCCTGATGGTGCCAACCCAAGTCACCTTGACCTGAAATTTGGCTTGCAAACCCCAAACTTTTCAAATTTAGGGAGAAATAACTTCCAGTTATGTAGCGATTTTTGGTTTATAAGACAATTTTTTCATAGTAACCCTTTGAGGAAAGGAGAGTTTGCATTATGATCTCCATTTGGCAAATAAAAAAAAATGATACAGCTCTCAAGTGTGGGAGAAGATTTGAATCCTGGTCTTTCCTGATCCTGAGGTCAGAGGTCTTTTCTTTGGATCATTGCTATAGAGTTGGAAGTGACCCCAGAAGCTCTTTAATATAAGCTCCTCCTTTTAAAAATGAAAAAATATTTTTCCACTTCCAAAATTTTTATACATATATATGTCACAGAATGAGTGTTAGTCTGAGACCCTGCAACTCTAGGTGCAAATCCTAACGATTATGTTCATCATATGACTTTGGATTTATTACAATGTTACCGCTCCTCTCCCCTAAAACCTTTAGTGGCTTTCTATTGCTCATAAGCTAAAATTCTGTAGACCCCTCACAATCAGGATCTTAAGCCTACCTTTATAGGCTTGCTTCATATTCCTCTTATTCTTGCAATCCAAACCCTGGCCCAGCTGAATTATTAGTTATTACCTGATTTCATCTTGCTCCCTTCTCTCTCTGTATACTCCCATTGGCCATTTCTCTAAAGTATGGACTGCACACCCATTCCACCATTCCTACCACTTAGGTATTTCATAAAAGTTATTGATTAATCCATTGAAATCTTCATTCAAGGCTCAGTTTCACTTCCAACTCATCCCCTAATCCATCCCTAATGATCACCTGAAAGAGACCTTTCCCTCCTTTCATTTTCCTCTAGCCCCATCTGAACCTATAATCTCAGTCCAATTCCCTAATCCTAGAGAAGAAGCTTGCCCAAGGTCCCCCTGGAAGTCCTCTGCCCTTGTATCACACTTAGCTGAGGATAGGGAATCTGCTTTTCTCTATCCCCTCCTTCTTTGTCCCCTCCTCATCTACAAAAGGTTGGTGCATTTATATGTTAGTTGAATTGAGCTAGCTACAGACTCCCCCACAAATCCAATTCACTTTAGTTTAGCCTTAAGAAGTCTTTCCCCACCTGGGAAGATCTGGCATTGACTGGGAGTTGTCATTTGGTGAAGTTCACCAGGAGCAACTCTAGGAACTTGCAAAGTCCTTTCTAATATTATCTCATTTGATCCTCCTGAGCTTCAGGTTGGGTGATGTTTTAGTATAGCTAAGACAGACCATGGCACTCACATGTTAGCAGGGGAATAGGCTCAAGTGACTTGGCCTCAGTCATGCAGCTAGCAAATGTCTGAAGTCACATCTGGGTCAAGAACCCTACTATTGTGTCCCCTAGCAATGGGGAAGAAGGGCTGGGCTAGAGGGCATGTCCCTGAATTTGTTTCTTCATCTGTAAAATGGGTCTGTGTGATGCTTCTCTCCTAAGGCTGCTATGAGACTCAAGTGAGAGAGTGTCTGCAAAGGGCTTCACTAACTTTGAGAGCTGGAAGCTAAAATTATCAGGTATTATTACAGGCCAATTTACAGATTAATCCTTCCTTCCTTCCCTCACTTCCCTCCGAACATTATCCAGAACTCCAATTAAGAAGCCTCGGGTGAGTTAATAGATAGTTCACCAAGGCTTCTGAGGTAATTCGTGCTGAGCTGTTATAGACCAAGCCCTGAATTAGACACTTCCAACACCAGGCAGGCATAAGAAGCTAGTTTCTTCTCCATTGTTGGCCTGCATCACAAGCCATGCCATGTGGTGCTTATTCACCATTCCAGTCTTAAGGGATTGATCTGAGACCTGAAGGCCAGGCACATGACTCTCCAGGCAACTCACAGAATCTAAAGTTTGACAGGGACCCCCCAGAGGCCATCCGGTGCCCAAAAGAATAGAGCTTCCCAATGTCTGAGGTTATGTACTACAGTTAAATATTCTTGTTTCTTATTCCACAGCTAGTAGGTGAGCTCCATGAGGGTAAGGGCTGTGTTTTACCTACACTTTGTCTCTCCTCCATCACCCATTCTAGAGCAGGGTATGCAGTAGCATCCCAATAAGGCAGTATATAGTGTGGTGTATAGAGTATACAGCCGCAGGTATATCCAAAGGCAGTGTCACTCTAGAGAGCTGAGGCTTGCTTGCAGAGCATCAGGCAGGGGACCTGGAAGCAATGACTCTTGGTGACTCAACTTGCTCCTGGCATTCCAGAGGCATTGAGCAGTGGCAGCAACATTTGAATATGTGGCTACTGGCACAAGAGAGACAGAAAAGCAATTTATTCTTGTCATGCAGCCACAGTGGCTTGAAAGGCCAGGGAATGAAAGAATGTCAGAGTTGGATGGGACCTCACCCATGAACAAGAATCCCCTTTTTTTCTGAAGACTTCAAGGAAGAGAAAATGCACGGGCTTCTCATTCCATTTTTGGGAAGCTGTCTTTTGAATTGAGCCTGAGTGTGCCTGTTGGTATAGTCCCCTCTTTCTCATTGTTCTGATTCTATCCTCTAGGGCCAAGCAGAAATGTCGAGGGCCCCTTTCAAATGACAATCCTCCAAATACACAAAGGCAGTTATTTTGTACCACATCTATTCTTCTCCAGGCTAACATCTCTAGTTCTTTCAACCAATCAACATATACTCAACATATACACCACAGCAGAATGGGAGCCCAATATCTCTCCACTTTATAATGGAGATGTTTCAAATGACCTCCCTGGTTTCTCATGGAGGATGGGGCCCCACAATTATCTTGAGGGCCCTTCACCATCTTGGCAACCCTCTTTTGAGGGTACTCCAGTTTGGTAATGTTCTTCCTAAAATAGGATGCCCAGTGCTGAATACAAAACTCCAGACCAGGACCAAGGACAGCAGAGTTGCCACCACCCTGGTCCCAGAAGACACACTTCTCTTAATATAGTCCAAGTCCTCATTTGTGCTATATTCATGCTAGTGGTGACTCCTTTTGAACTGGTGGTGTTCCCTTCCAAGCCTGATCCCAATTTCATGGGATTGTGATCTCCTAATGAATCGATCCACTTAATTGGAACCTTATGTGTGTGTGTGTGTGTGTGTGTGTGTGTGCATGGGCACATGTGTGTGCGCGTGCACATGTGTATTCCATTCCCTATGGAAAGTTCGAGTATGGAAATGCCAGCATTGAATTCACCTTCCATGTAAGAGTGAACACCTACATATTTGGCAAACTTCTTTGTATGAATAAATTCTATCTGAGGCCCCCAGGGTTTAGTTAGAGGCAGCATGTATAGTGGAAAAAATACAAGCTTTGTAGTCAGAGGACATAGTTCCAAGCCACTGGTCACCTGTGAACATACCACGGATCATCTCTGAGTCTCAGTTTCCTCAACTAAATCCGGATGTTGTCCTCTAAAGCTATGATCTGAAAGGGACTGGTTCAACCCATTGTTTTACAAATGATGAAGCCCCCCTCCAAAGATCAAGTGTCTAGATCAGTAAGTAACCAGGCAGGGCTTGCCCCCCACCCCACCCCAGATTCTCTGTGCTGGTTATACTCCACTTTCTAGCTTCAAATCCATGATGTCATGGATTCTCAGGGACACCGCACCTTTGGTATTTTCTATTCTAAGGCCCTCCCATCTCTGACACTCCTTGTTCTAATGCCCCTTCCAGTTTAAGTATCCTAAGGTCCCTCTCAGCTCTGACATTCTCTGTTCTAAGGCCCCTCCCACCTTTGACATTCTATTGTCATAGCACTCATACCAGCTGGAAGCAGAGAATGACAACACTATATTTTTCTACCTCATTAGGGGCAACCCAGGACTTTTTTCCAGGCTATTCCTTTGAGGTAGCTTGTGTAAATATTGCGTCTCCTTTTACTGGTAGACCAGGGAGCTCAGTTCAGATCACTCCACTGTAAGTCCCTGGAGGAGTGGGAGCACAGTGTCTTTGCTATACAATGTCAATATTACAGCTGATACCTCAGGGAAGGTGGAACAGTGACCTGGATCAAGTATGTCACCATTAGCCTCCTAAAGTTCCCCAGGGGTTTCATTCTCTCATGATCATTGGCCCTGGGGAGCAAAAGTGAGCTGTCTTATGTGAGGGTTGGAGTGGACATCAAAATCACCAGACCCAATTGGACAGTAGAACATGGAGGACAGTCAGACCTGTAGCCCCCAGAGGAGAAAGAAACTTTGTGGCTTAGGGTAGACCAAAAGGTCTGCATAAAGGAAGGGGAGGAGGAGGAGGAGGAGGAGGAGGAGGAGGAGGAGGAGGAGGAGGAGGAGAAAATTAAGCTGGTTAAAAATTGGAAGCTTAGGAGAGGGGAATGACATTATAGATGGAAGAAATAGGGTAAACCAAGGAAAGTGGGCTGGAGTGATGTTGAAGAAGACCTTACCTCTGAAGAATAGAGATGATGGGAAGAGGTGGAGAGGTCAGGCAGATGAAGGGTGGGCAATTGAATCTGGAAGGATTGTGGGATCACAGTTTCATAGATTTAGGGCTGAAGGCAAATAGAGCTGGAGATAAGCTATTGGCTCAAGGCCACCTAAGGAAAAAAACCAGCAAAACCAAGATACAAATCCCAATCCCCTGATTCCAGGGACAGTATTTTCCCTCCTTGACCAAGTTACTTTTCTATGATGACCGTAGCTGCCGATAAAAGAATGTAGGATGGGGAAGCTGAATAGGACCTTAGAAGCCCTGTACCTAAATTGGAAGAGTACTTTCTAGGCATCGTGTCCACCATAGTATAGGAGAATGATAACTGTTGGGGCACAGAATGTTAGAACAAAGAAAATTAGACATGGATTATGAGAACAATGAATGCTAGAACCAAGGTCCTTGTTTACTATCACCCCCACTTGCCCTTCTTCCTCCCTCTCTTTCTCTAACTCAAGCCCAAGCTGCTCTCATTAATTCTTCATGCTAATGGCATCATCATCTAAATAAATGATTATGGTTTTCAATTAGGTAATCCCAGGACTGGGGGCTATTTCCCTTGGAGGTTACCAGCCAGCTGTCCTCAGCAGCATACCAACTTTCCAGATGCTTTTGGCGAGACACTGTCCAGACGTGGCCACATCTCCCAAACAGGAAGGAGAGGCCCCCATCTCACTCATCTCTCCTCCTTGTGAGAACACCTGAATGGGAAGGGAGGAGTCCTGGGATCAAGCCCACAACTCTGCCTTCACTGACTGTGTGATCTTGGACAAAGATCCTCCCCTTCTGGGTCTCAGTTTCCCCTTTTGTAAAGTAAGAAAGTAGAACTGGGTGACACTTGCCAGCTTTAATTTTCTATGGAGAGATAAATTATCAGTCTCACTGGTCATTTCCAAACCAGATTGTCTTCATTCAGGCCATCTGCCTCCTACTTCTCTGTATTGTTCTCCTCCATTAGAATGTAAACTCTTTGAGGGCAGCCACCCTTATTTTTCAGAGGAGAAAACTAAGGTTTAGGTGAGGGGAAGTGACTTGACTAAGGTCACGTAGGGAGCAGAGAACATAACCAGAGTTCCAACCAAGATCTCATTCTAACTCTGATGATCTTTTCATGACAAAGGTTGTTAGACCTTCTCTGGCTCTTCATTCACTCACTCATTCATTTAGTCAATCGAAATATAAGATTTATTGATTACTTCCTGTGGGACTAATCTGACAGGTGGTTCTGTTGTGGGAAGCCAAAGGAAGCAAGAGCCTGGTCTTTGCTCTCAGGAAGTTTTTGGTCTGGTTGGAGAAACTGGAAACATATTAAGAACATCTATCAGATGGGATAGATTTCTGAGCTAAGCATAGATTATTTAATTCCTCTGAGATAAGTTCCCTTATCTGTAAAATGAGGAGCTTTGATTCAATAGCCTTTGGGATTCCTTCCACAGCTAAATCTGTGAGCCTAAATGACTTAGCCTCTCTGAGCCTCAGGTCTCTAGGTCTCCCTTTCTGAACTAAGTCTATGACATTTTGATCCTAGGCTGCAAGGCATTGCAGGGTGAGGGGATTTCTGTGTAGTGGGTTGTGGTGAGCTAGAGAAGTCAGGGAAAGCTTCTTGTAACAGGCAGGCCCTTGAAAATGGGGAGAATTTGAAAAAAGGGGAGGGGAGAAGGGAAACCACTTCTTACATCTCTATGTGCCTCTCCAGCTGGCTCCCTTTTAGGAAACCAATAGGAGTGTGTCCTTGCAGGGTGGAGCCATCTCAGAATCCCAGAAGGGAAGCCTGGGAAGGCCCCTTTGGGGCATCTGTCCAGCCTGTGCCCACAATGGGAGTCCCCTTTTCAGTAGAACTAATAGGTGGTCTCCTGCCTCTGCTCGAAGATGTCAATAAGAGACTCACTACATCTGTGCCGGACCACTCTCCGTCTGGGGAGGAATTTCCTTACTTTGAACTGAAATACTTTTTTGAAATTTCTACACATTGCTTCTGGTTCTGTCTTCTGGGGCCAAGTGGAACAAGCCTATTCCCCTTTCCCCATGACAGCTCTTCAAGTGCTTGTAGACAGCTATCACTATCTCCCCCCTGAGTCCTCTCTTCTCCAGCCTAGATGTTCCCAGTTCCTTTAAATAATCCTCACTCGACTTGCAGTCTTCTCACGATCTTGTTCTTTCCCTTCTCCACCCTATCCAATGATCAACTTCCTAAAATGGGGCACCTTTCTCCCCAAGTGACCTGATCAAGGCAAAAGACAGTGGGACTCTCCTAGACTTGGACGCTGTCTCTATTCATGTTGAATGGCCATATCATACTAATTGAATTATTTTGAACTTTCAGTCAAGTCAAAGGCCCAGATCATTTTCAAACAAATGGCTAGCTAGTCTCATCCCCTCCATTTTGCAGAGTTTACTTTTTGAACCCAAGTACAAGACTTTAACTTTGTCCTAATGAAGGCTCATCCTATGAAGTCTACCCAACAGTCTGCCCATGGAGATCTCTTTGGATCCCTCCTCAGCCTGGATTTCCAGACTATCAGAGCCTTTTAAATCAGGGAAGGAGTATTACTGAGCAAGCCATGATTTGACAGAGCTGAATGGGATATTATTTCTTATTATTACATAAAGGAGAAAGATGGGGCTGTGGCCCTGGGGAAGGACTTGCTCAATGAGAGCAATAGAGTCACAGAGGACTTGAATTCTTTATTATTCAATCATTTCGGGTGTTTGAGTCTTCATGACTCCATTTAGGGTTTTCTTAGCAGAGATACTAGAGTGGTTTGCCATTTCTGTCTCAGTTTATTTAACAACTGAGGAAACTGAGGCATACAGGGCTATCCTGAGTCACACAACTAGGTTGTGTCTGCAACCATATTTGAACTCTGGAAGAAGATGATTCCTGATTCTGGGCCTGGTGCTTTATGCACTATGGCACCACCAAGTCGCCCACCTGAATTCTAGCTCTGTGTAAAGAACTGTCAGGAAAAATATGGTTTCAGTCAATCACCACCCAAGCAACTAACATTGATTGGGGTCCTCCTGGGTTCTCAGGCCTTTGCTTGAAGTTGAAGAAACAAAAACAAATGGAACAACACCTACTTTCAAGAAGGAAAAGACTTTGGGTTACTAGCTGTGAGACTCTGGACAGGTCACCTAATCCTGTTTGCCTCAGTTTTCTCACCTGTAAAATAGGAGAAGGAATACCTGCAGCACTAAATGAGAAAACTATTTAAAATGCTTTGAAAATCTTAAAGTGCTGTATAAAGGTCAACTCTTCACAGTGTCTTGTCATCATCATCATTATCAATGATTCAACCTCATGCACCTCAGTTTCCTCCTTAGTGAAAAGCAAGTCTTGGCCCTTCCAGCATCACATTTCACAGTCTCTTGATTCCTGCCTCTCCACATTTTACTAGGCTATGGTGAAGCCAAGCAGCCCCTCCTGCTGAGATATTGAACGGGACTCATTTCAATTCTCTGACTGCTGGTGCCAGGGCTTTGGCCTGAGGGGGACTGCCAGATGTGGCTCCCAGATGTAGCCCTGGTACAGAAGGCAGTTTCCTGAGCCTACTCTTATTCCCACTTCCTTTCTGTCAGCCCCTCTCTCTCACCAAGAGAGAACTGCAGTCAACTCTTCAGCTGGGGCCCAGGAGGATGGGGCCTCCTTCAGCAGTCTCCAAGGGCTTTAATAATTCACACCATCCTCTCCCCCTCTCCCTCCTGAGTGGCCAATTAGTGCTAGGATGGTCCTAATGTTTCCTCCTGGATTTCATTCTCTCTCTCTTTTTTAATCTTCATCAATTAGTGGGGAAGTCGTGAGGTCATAGCTAAGCAGGAACAGAGCTGAATCCTTATTCTCTCTTTGAGGTAAAGGGGGCTGAAATGAAGTTATTAGAGAAAATCGCATCTTGTGAGTGCATGGGGTACTAGGGTACCCATAGCTCTCGGGGAGCTTTGGCTTTGTCAGTGTAGGGGGCAGGCAACAGATCTTAGAGACATTTGCTCCTTTGAGGGCTCCAATACATTGAACATGGAGGCTGGCCCATTAGTTACTTAATGTTGCAAATAATGATCAACAGACTTCTAGAACTTCAGTTGGAAAAAAAGATAATCTTGGGGTGGAGGGGATCCTGGAACATCTCATGGAGAAGGAACTTCAGACGTATCCACTACAATCTGTACCTGAACAGGAATCTCCTCTATTTCCACCCACTAGTTGTCCAGAACCAGAAAAACAGACTCTTGGATCCAAAGGGGATCTTAGAGACTACTGAATCAAATCATTTTATAGATGAGGAAACAGGCATAGATGGGAAAGGACTCACCCAAAGTCACAGATATAAACTTCAGAAGAAATGGGGAGGGGACAATCTCTCACTTGGTTTTAATTATTTCTCCACAGACAGTATTCTTGGATTTGACCTCTTGTTTACCAAAGCTATTTTACAAATGAGGAAACTGAGGTTCAGAGAAGCTAAGTAAATTAGGTTCTGAGACTCAGAGCTGAAAAGAAGCAATCTAGCACCAATTCCATCTTAAAACCTGGGTTATTTTGGAGAATACAGATAGATTTGTTCTCACCTATTGCCATATCAGTATCTACTCTGGACTGGAGCTAACCAAGGAGGTCTTCAGATCTGAACTCCTGCAGGCATTCGTTGCCTCAAGGCAATGAGTCAGTTCAGCTAAAATCCTGAGACTGGATCGCTAGGATCAGGAACCAGAAGAAGAGGAGGTAGAGGTCTGACCCACTTCTCCAACAGAATTTCAAAAAGAGATGCAAAATTTATTTGCCCCCAAATAATCAGAATCAGAGAATCTCTGATGTGGAGGGAACCCTTCCCTGGTGTGTGGCTAAGGTCCTTTAGGCAACCTCTAACATTATATTCTTCATAGAATATGGTTTCATGGTTCCCAGTCATAGGGTGTCATCAGTAAAATATTACAGATAAGCAATATGTCTTCTGTTTTAAGGAAAATCTCAGAATCATTAAAAGCAGTACTATAGTTTTCCAAATGCAATCCAACTTAAATTGCTCCTATCCAATTTGGGCCCACTGTGTTGTCCCCCAGTTATTACATGTATAAATGGACTAGATATTCAGATACAGATACTGAGTGTATCAAACTGCATAGAAAATGTGATCAATAGACATTGGCTTTTGTTCTATTTCATTTTTCTTGTGTGGATGATCATGTTGATCTTTTCACATTCAACCAGAACAATATCATCCACAAATAAAAGCATCAAATTCTGCAGTTTTTTAAAATTTTTGCAAGGCAATGGGTTAAGTGATTTGCCCAAGGTCACACAGCTAGGTAATTATTAAAGTGTCTGAGGTCAGATTTGAACTCAGGTCCTCCTGACTCCAGGGCCAGTGCTCTATCCACTGTGCCACCTAGCTGTTCTTAACCTTTTCATGAGATCCCTTTGAAAGCCTGGCAAAGCCTCTGGACCTCTTCCCCAAAATGTTTTTTTTAAATATTCATGATTTAAGGAAATGTTAAATTTCAGTTAGAAGTTAGTGAAACTGAATATGTCATTTTCCCATTCAAATTCATAAATCCTCTGAAACCCCAAGATAAGGGCCTCTGATCTAATACCCTTCCATCTATAGTCAGTACTCCCACTTGGTCTTTCTATGGACATCCTCCCTAAGGGTTGTGAATGTCTTTGTTGAACCTATGTCTCTGTTTTATTTCTTCTTTCATATCAGTGGCCATTAAACAAAGTTATTTCTTCAGTTTCCATATTTCAAGTAATATATGATTTCCAACATGGTACTTTTGCCAAAGCTTTCCCATGTGCTTGCCAGGCTTAGATAAGTGCCATAATAAATCATCATTGGCAAGAAAAAGGTTGGAGATAAAGATTACAAACCAGATACTAAAGTCATTGGAAAAGTTGGAAGAAGCTCCCAGAGACTGGTACCTAATAGCAATAGAATGGGATGAGAATGGTACAAAATGTATTTATTTGATGGACCTTGAATGAAGAGAGGTCCCTGAGTGATGGCCCCAGAGCAATAGGTTAGAAGAGTTGTTGAAAAGCAGAGACTATCCATCTGTCTGGTTGGAAAGGAGACCAGATTTACAGGGGATCACAAGGGAGCAGGCGTGCTGACGCAGAAGCTACCTTTCCATTAAAGTGAGGAGGGGGTGGGAATACTGTCCTAAATGAGCAAGAGCACAGGGGAATTTTTTGGGAATAGAGTCACATGGATTATAAATGACCCTATCAAATAGACTAGATGAGCTCGACTGCAGGCTTTGAGATTTTGGAAGGAGAGCAAGTCAAGATCTAAAATCCTGAGACTAGATCACTGGGATTAGGAGCCAGAAGAAGAGGAGGTAGAGGTCTGATCTGCTTCTCCAGAAGAATTTCAAGAAGAGATGCAAAATTTATTTGCCTCCAAACTTCTCAATGGAATTTGGAATTCTGCTGTTTTGGAGTCTGTCCTGCCTTACCCCAGGAGAACCCACTGGTCTCTGTTAGTACTTCAAGGCTTCGAGAGCAGGGTGAGGAGAGAAGAGGGATGGCTGAAAATTTGCTAGTCTCTTTTTAGGTAATGAATATTCCATGTTTGAAAGTCCTTCAGGTATGACAGGTTTTGGTCTCTGTGTTTCAAAGTTTTTCCAAGTTCCAAATATCCCATGTTCTATGACTTAAGGTTATTTCAAACTCTGAAATTCTATATTCTGCCCTCTAAATTCCCTCCCAATTCTAACATTCTAAGTTTTCATGAAATTAAATAAAATTTTATAATCGAAAAAGAAATCTATCTATTTATCCATCTATCTATCTATCTATCTATCTATCTATCTATCTATCTATCTATCTATCTATCTATCTATCTATCTATCTATCTATCTATCTATCTATCTATCATCTATCCAACTATCTATCCAATCTATCTATCTATCTATCTATCTATCTATCTATCTATCTATCTATCTATCTATCTATCCAACTATCTATCCATCTATCTATCTATCTATCTATCTATCTATCTATCTATCTATCATCTATCCAACTATCTATCCTATCTATCTATCTATCCATCCATCCATCCATCATCTATCTATCATCTATCTATCCAACTATCTATCCACCTATCTATCTATCTATCTGTCTATCTATCTATCATCTATACAACTATCTATCCAATCTATCTATCCAATCTATCTATCTATCTATCTATCTATCTATCTATCTATCTATCTATCTATCTATCTATCTATCTATCTATCTATCTATCTATCTATCTATCATCTATCCAACTATCTATCCAATCTATCTATCTATCTATCTATCTATCTATCTATCTATCTATCTATCTATCCATCCATCCATCCATCCATCTAACTATCCATCCACCCATCCACCCATCCACCCATCTATCTATCTATCTATCTATCTATCTATCTATCTATCTATCCAACTATCTATCCATCTATCTATCTATCTATCTATCTATCTATCTATCTATCTATCTATCATCTATCCAACTATCTATCCTATCTATCTATCCATCCATCCATCCAACTATCATCTATCTATCATCTATCTATCTATCTATCTATCTATCTATCTATCTATCTATCTATCCATCCATCCAACTATCATCTATCTATCTATCTATCTATCTATCTATCTATCTATCTATCTATCTATCCAACTATCTATCCATCTATCTATCTATCTATCTATCTATCTATCTATCTATCTATCTATCCATCCATCCATCATCTATCTATCTATCATCTATCTATCTATCTATCTATCTATCTATCTATCTATCTATCTATCTTTTTTTTTACTGTTCTCTGAGTCCTTCACCTCTCTATCAGAAGATACAAAGATGTTTTATCTTTAGTCCTATGGATTAATGTTTCATCAATGTCGTGATCAAAGTTCCTAAGTCTCAAATTTGCTTGTCTTTATAATATTGTCACTGTGCACATTTTTCTCTGACTCAGTTTACTTCAATCTGTATCAGTACATACAATCTTCCCAGGTTTCTCTGAAACTGTATTCTTTACCATTTCATTCACATTCATATATCATAACTTGTTTGTTCCCCAATTTGGGGGGGGACCTCGAAGATTCTAATTATTTGCCACCTCAAAAGGGCTGTAAATATATTTTTTACATCCTTAGTTAGAGTTTGCTTTGCTTAGGACTAACCTGTCCCTTAATCTGCCCTCCCTCTAATTCTCCTTTCTCTCTACCTCCCTTTATTTACTTCCTATTTCCTTGTTGAGTGAAATATATTTCTGTATGCAATTTATGGGCTTTTGTATGTATGAATTCTCTCTTCCTCAGACTAGCTCAGATGTGAGGTTTCTCCCACCACTTTCTTCTTGTATTAATAGACTTCTGCACAAACACATCTAGTCTAGCATATTATGTTCATGTGAAGTAATTTCCCCCAATTTTCCTTTCCCTCTCTTGTCTCCACCCCCATGTATTCCTCTTTTTTCACTTTCTATTTTTAAGATCATCAAGATATAGCAAAACCACTCCCAGACTTTGTTTAATTAGACTGCCTCTATGACCTCAATGATGAGAGTGTTCAGAAATGACACATGTCATATTTAAATATAAACAATTTATCCTTGCTTAGTGTCTTATGTGTATTTGTGTTTACTTTTTTATGTTTCTTTTAACTATTGTGCTTGCCCTTCAAAGTTTCTAGGAAACTATGATCTTTTCATCAGGAATACCTGGAAGTCCTTCATTTAATTAAAAATTCATTTCTCCCTCTAGGATTATGCTCAGTTTTGCTGGGAAAGATATTTTGGTGGTAAGCCCATATCCTTTGCCTTCTGGAACATCATATTCAAGTTTTTTTGCTCTTTATAGAGGTAGCTGCTAAATTGTGGATGAGTCTGATTGTTGCTTCTCAGAGTTTCTTTTTCATTTTGACCTAGAAGTTTTGTATTTTGACTCTCAGCTTCCTGGAGGTGACCTATAGTTTCTTTCTATTTCCACTTGGTCTTCTTTCCTAAAGAGGTAGACAATTGTCTTTTATGATTGAACTACGATGTCGAGACTCTTTTTTGGGTCACAGCATACAGGTAGCACTAGCATTATTAAAGAATCTCTCTTCCACCTGTTTTCTAAGTCAGTTGTTTTTACTATGAGAGTCCTTGCATTTTCCTCTATTTTCAGTCTTTTGACTTTATTTTAATATTTCTTATTTAGTTCATTATAATATTGGGGGAGTTTGTTGCAGGGCGAAGGTTTTGGCAATCTCTTGTGCCAAGCTGTTAATCCCCTTTCCAATTTTTTCTTCCAAAGCTCTAATTTCTTTTCCCATTTTCCCCTCTAGCATTCTCATTTCACTGATGAAAGAAAAACTTTTAAAAACTCCTTTGCTTCTTTTCCAGGAATTAAAGTTGAAATTGTGTCCAAGCTGTGTTTTTTCTTTGAAGTTTTATTTGTGGATGTTTGGGAATTATTTTCTTCTTCTGGGTTTGTGTTTTAAATGTCTTTGTTAATAAATAGTTTCTTTTTTGCAGGGGGTGGGGGAGATTCTTTTTGTTTGTTTGCTCATTCTTTCAGTCTACTTCCTGAGTTCAACCTTGATGTTAGGGCTGGACTCTCAACACTTCTGGAAGGAATGTCTGGATTGCTATCATTGCTTCTTGGGAGGTATTGAGAGTTGTATTATTCCAGAAACAGTTTAGGTTGGATATCCATAAGCTCCTAGACTGGTACGATGCAGGACAAATTTTGATTGTTGTCCCTCTGGCGTGGGGGCAAACTGTAAACTCTACAAATTCCTGATCTGGCTTTGGATCTGAGCAATAGTAGAGCACTGATAGACTCCACCATAATCAGTTAGAAAACCACTGGTTCAAAGCAATAGGACTATAGGCCTTCTTTTGGTCTGGAGTTCCTTTCAGTTATCCTTTTACAAATTCAATGTGGGTTAGAAGTTAGAACTGAGACCCTGTTCTGCACTTATTGGGGGACTGGGGAAAGTGATGGGGTCTGAACCAACCTTCAACTGCAGTTTGCTCATGAAGTGAAACTTTCTTGGCACCCAGGCTAAAGAACGACTCCTTACCTTGAACTATCTTCCTTGGGTGCAGGTCCCTTGTTCAGTCAGCCCTGGAGCTATGACCTGGACCAGTATAGTAGACAACAGAGCTGCCAGTTGGCCTTCTGTCCCCACACCCTATACAAGTTTCTCCCCAGTCTGGGGTGGAACTGGGACTTTCTCTTGTCCCGGTACTCAGCCTCTCCCTAAAATGGAGAGCTTGGCATTGTGAGGTCTTGGGTCAGACTGTTTCCCTATGTTCTCCTGGGCTGGAAAAGTGACCCACAATGATTTTTTTTCCTTCTATTTCCCAATCCATATTTAGTCTGGCGTATTTTCTTGATCTAAAATAGTTTTTAGAGTTTTTGGGGGGAGGAGGGGGCTCCACCATCTTGTCTCTGCCATCTTTAACATTCTATGTTCTAAGATCTATCTTAGTTTCAATATTCTCAGGTCTGTGTCCTAGCATCTTTTCATTTCAGACATTCTATGCTCCATATTCTAATACCTCTCAAGTTACAATATTCAGTGTTCAAAGCTTTCAGCTCTGACATTTTGTTCTCTGTTCTAAGGCCTATTCCATTTTTGACATTCTATGTTCCAACTATAAAGATGGGGTTGAACTCATCCTGCCCCACTTAGCCTTAATACTTTTATCAGATGGGAACACATCTAGATTTTTCACTGGGTGTGATGAAGACCCAGACACCTTCCTAGGTGTGAGAGGAAGCCTTTTCAAGATTTCTGTGAAACTTGATCAGGACTTATATAAAACCCCTGAGTTTAGATGGACTTGAACCAGGAGAATGTACCAGCTAAAGCTCTGAGGAGAAATTGCTTTGGTGGGGATAGGAGGAAGTAGCTCACCTTAGTTTTGGCCTCCGGGCCCAAACTCCGACTAAGAAAAAGATGTGAGCTTCAGGGACTTTGAATCCATCCAATCTATAACCGTCCTAAGCAGAAGCCATGGAACAGTTGACAGAAGTTTTGCATCAGGAGCCAAGGATTCACTAGCTGCAGATTCAAGGTTCTTCAATGAGGCCAGAAGAAAAAAATAAAATCATCCTTATGGGGAGCAACTGTGGGATTCTAGCAAAGGGACTTTCAGAAGCTGTTACCCTTTTGCCACATATGTTCTCTAAGCTTCAGTCCCCTTCCCCCTGTACTACATATGTTTATGTGGGAGAGTGTCACAGACTTGGGGAAGAATGCTTCATACCACCTGCTCTTACCGTACCATTTAATAAATGTCTGGCTTATTTCTATATCTATGTCCTCCTTCTTTAAGTCTGGAAGACTTATTGATTTCTATTGTTAATCATAAGAAAACACACTGGTGGGGGCTTTTGACTACAATATTAAAAGAAAACTCATTCTCCTTTGGGGGTTATTCTAAGTTTTCAGTTGCTCCCCATAAGGATGGTTTTATTTTTTTCTTCTATCAGTGCAACAACTTGGGACAAGGATCCCCACAGTCTGCATGGCTTCCTTAAGATTCCTTCCAAATCTGACATTCTATGTTCTAAAGTCCCTCCGAGCTCTGACATTCTGTGTTCTATGTTCTAGGATCCCTTTAAGCTCCACCATGCTGTGATTCTCTGAAAATCTTTTCCTGTCTCTAAGATTCATGTCTCTAAGCAGGAGAGAATGGAGGTGGTGGGAAGAGCAGGAGTGGAATGGTAGGGGATGATGGGGATGGGAGACGGGAGAACTGCTGTGGGGAATATGGCTGGCAGGTCCAGTTCAACTCTCCCCGTCACCAGAGCTGAGCTGTGAGCTGATGTTTCATAAAATAAAAAGAGTCCCTGAATTGAGAAATATGTGTGTCTGTGAGATTGGATTGTGCAGTGAACAGTGTCGGGAGCAAAGCAACCATACATCACAAGTGTGTCAGCCAGTGGAGGAGGCGGGAGCGCCTGGGGGATGGGCTTGAAGGTGACCTTCTCTAGAGTGGGCTCTGCTCAGCAGCTTCTCGGGGTCCTTGAGTCCAAGGAAGGGCTGGGCCTTATCCCAATGCCACAATTTTTCTTCTATTTAAATTTTCCATTTATGATGTGAATGGCTGCTATGTTTAGGAAGTGGGGGGACCTGTTAAAAGCATGTCTGTAGAAAGATTTTTGTGGCTTATCAACCTGGCTGATGTGAGTCTGACCATCGTATGGGCCCTGGCTGATAGGCTTCCTGGGATTCTGGGATCTTCAAATTTAGAACTGGAGTGCAACTTAGATTCCATCAAACCTCCAATTTTATGCAGGAGAAAACTGA
Organism: Macrotis lagotis; assembly: GCF_037893015.1. Taxonomy (NCBI): domain Eukaryota; kingdom Metazoa; phylum Chordata; class Mammalia; order Peramelemorphia; family Peramelidae; genus Macrotis; species Macrotis lagotis. The sequence goes on from NC_133659.1 coordinate 28,279,192, forward strand.
GACCCAGAAGGGCAGTGAGATGCACTCAGGTTCACGGTCACATGTCAGTAACACAAGAACAGAGGTATTCTAAATCCCAGATCAGGAGAGCTATATCTCCATTCCTATGCCAATGGCCATAGAGAGAAGTGGTGAGGTCCTTGGGAAGCATTCATTCCTGAAGGTAGGGAATGTCCAGCTATAGAATTCTAGGAACTGAGAGAAACAAGTTGCATGTAAGCTCTTTGAGGGCAGGGATTATTGCCTTTTTGTTTCTGTTGGGCATCTGGATGGCACAGTAGGTAGAACACTGGACTTGGAATCAGGAAGACCCAAGTTAAAATCCTGTCTCAGTCAGTTACAGATGATTTCACCCTGGGCTTAACTTCTTTCAGTCACATCTCTAAAATGGGGCTGATGATAACACCTTCCTTATAGGGTCAAATGGCCTCCAAGACCCGAGATCCAGAGTCTATTCTAGACTGTCTGAGAGCGTAGTATTTGGATTCAGAGGAACCCAGGTTTGAATTTGGGCTACTTGTACCTGCTATTTACTAGCTAGGTAACTTGGGAAAGTCACTTAACTTAGCCCATAAAATGGAGGGAAATTGAACTAGATAAGCTCTCGATTCATGTTTTATGATTCTGTTGTCCTCATAGCTGTGTCCTTGTGGAGGGCTGTCTAAACTTGCTGAAGAGATCCTCATGCCTCTTGCTGAATACTATATGGTTCCCACTGCTGAGCTCTTGGTCTCCTGTGGACCAGCCTACTCTAGAAAGCTCTCTAACTGCCAGGTCATAGTACAAGGCTAAAGCAAAATAGAGGCCTGGGCATGGGATTCAAAGTCAGAAAGAGAGGGGAGTTGTTGACTGAGGTCACTGCCAATTCTGAATCCAATGGTACAAATGAATGATAACACTCAGCAGTTTTGAGTGAGGTGATTCTCTCTCTCTCTCTCTCTCTCTCTCTCTCTCTCTCTCTCTCTCTCTCACCATCTTTGCATCTGTTGACTGGCATCTTCCAGCTAACTAATGGGTGGAAGTAGACAGCAAGGTACAATGATGGAATGGGAAAAGTATCCAACTATTCAAATCATCTCTGTCACTTGCTGGCTGTATGACCTTTGCTAGGTCACCTCTTCTCTCTGAGTCTCTCTTTTGTTCTCCACATAAGGAGGAAAATGCTATTAGCCCCTGTCTCACAATTGTATTTTGAGCAAAGTATTCTAATTACCCATGCAATGCAACAATGAATTATTGATTCACAATAAATTCTGTTGAACCCCTTGAGGCCCTCTTCCCAGGGAAGACAACTTCAAGAGTATTGTGCTCAGGTTGAACATGGAAGTTTAGGGAGCAGAGCTGGAGAGCATCTAGAGGAGACTAATTTGGAGGGTGAAGGGTCTGGAGTTGATCCATGTCATGCAAGGACCTGGGAAGGGTTAGACTATAGAAGAGAAGGCTCAGGGGTGATCAGGAACCTGTTTTCCAAGGTGCCAGCATGATATTGTAGAAAGGGCAACAGAATGCAATTCAGAGGATCTGATCTGAATCCCACTTTTGTCCTTGGGATCTTAGGCAAGTTGTAACTTCTCTGGACTGTAATCTCTTCATCTGAAAAAAAAATGAAGATGACCCAAAAGGTTCCTGCCAGCTCAAAATATATAGATGAGAGTACCAAATGCTTGAAGGAGCATTACATGAAAACAGGAATAAGGAGAATTGTACTTCTTTTTGATCCTGGGTGGGGGGAGAAAGAGGGACAGAGAGAGAGAGAGAGAAAGAGAGAAAATATATATTATGCATCTAATATGCATTTTATATAGAGAAGAGAGAAGATACATACAAACATATATATATATACGTATATATATATATATATGGAGAGAGAAAAGAAAGAAAAGATATACACATACATACATACATTTTTGTATATTTATATATATGTAAAGAGAGAGAAACAGAGACAAAGAAAGAAAATATATATTATGTATCTAATATATATTTTATATAGAGAGAAGAGAGAAGATACATACAAACATATATGGAGAGAGAAAAAAGAGAGAAAAGATATACACATAAATACATTTTTATGTATATTTATCTGTATACATGTAAGAGAGAGAGAAAGAGAGACACAGACTTAGATTCAAGTTAACGGCTAATAATTAGAAAGATCCAAAAGTGAGACGGGCTGCCTCCAGTGATATGGAGCTCTTCCTCTCCCCTTGGGGTCTTCAAGAAGGGACTGAATGACTCTCAGTCAAAGGGGAGTGGGGGAAGACTTCCAGCCGAGGGACAAGTTAGACTAGACCAATGAATCAGTCAGCAAGAATTCATCAGCCCTTGTTATGTGCCACTGTGTAAGTCACTGTTTATATAAAGACGAAATTGAAACAGTCCCTGCCCTTGAAGAGTTCACAATCTATCTGGGAAGACAAGATGCATATTTGTGGATATAAAATAATGCGAAATAAACATAAAGTGATTTTGAGTGGGAGATGCTAACAGTAGAGAGTAAGGCAGCCTTTGAACTGAGCCTTGAAAGAAACTGAGGATTCTAGGAGATGAAGGCAAGAAGTGAGCACATTCTAGGTGAGGTATATGGAGGGGAATAATTCTAAAGCAGGGCAGAAGGGAAGGCCAGGACCTACAATGATATGAAAGGTTTTATTTTTTTATTTTTTTAGATTTTTCAAGGCAATGGGGTTAAGTGGCTTGCCCAAGGCCACACAGCTAGGTAATTATTAAGTGTCTGAGGTCAGATTTGAACCCAGGTACTCTTGACTTCAAGGCCAGTGCTCTATCCACTGCACCACCTAGCCACCCCTGATATAAAAGGTTTTAAATACCAAGCAGAAGATTTTACATTTTATCCAAGAGGTAATAGGGAGTCACTGGAGTTTATTGAGTGGAGGAGTGACATAATCAGTTTTACACTTGAGGATAATCAATTTGGCAGTTGTGTAAAGTGTGGATGAGAGGGGGAAGCAACTTAATGAGGTGACATCTCTTAGGGGACTTCTGACTCTTTTGGCTTCCTTATCACCTTCCCAAATTCTACCTCACCTGCTTGATAGTTGTGAAACCTTGGTTAAGTTACCCTCTCCCACCCTCAGTTTTCTGAACTATAAAATGAGAATAATATTTGAAGTACCTACTAATCATGAGGTGGTTTTGAGTTAAATGTGATGATGTGTATAAACTTCTTTGTAGATCTCAAAGCCTTAGATGTGCTAAATCACCATCATCATCACCACCACTCTCATCATCATCACAATCATTATTATCATCATCACACCACCACAACCATCATCATCACCACCATTATTCTCACCACCAACACCTTTATCATCATCATCATCATCATTCTCACCACCAACACCTTCATCATCATCATCATCATCATCACCATCACCATCACCAACAACACCTTCATTATCATCATCATCACCCCCATTATCATCATCATAATCATGCTGTCAGTTTACTGGTCACTTAAACTTTCTGATATTCTCCACAGGAATAACTGTCTGGAAATAACCTCCCCTATCTTGTGCTTGTGTTGCTGATTTTTTGAACCTAAATCATAAGACTTTTATATTTTTTTTTCTTTTAATTTAATTTTAACCATTTTGACTCAGAATTCAGCCTGGGTTGTTCTGTACAGAGAGAAATAGACTTGGAGTTACAGGACATGAGTTCAAATCTCAATCCTATTTTGCACTACTTATGTGACCTTGGACTTTCTGGGACTCATTTTGTTTCTCTGTAAAATGGGGATGTTGGACTAGGTGACTTCAATTTTCTAATCTAGACCTAGATCCAGGGTCCTAGGATGATAAAGGGAATGTGAAACCTGACTTCCTTATCCAAGAGTTTGTTAAAAAAAATCCTTTTATATTCCCTCTGACTTTGGGATGATATGCTACAAGTGGCAAAGCCACAGATGAGCAATACAGGTGGTTCCACTTCAATGCCAATAAAATGCCCCCCAATCCACATTACCTGGCATTCTATTGGCGCCATGTTGGAAGGGCGCTTGCTTTAGAATATTCTGAGTTTTCTTGGCACTAAATTCTGTACACATTTGCCTATAAATCTTAGTTCCGCCAGTCACTTCAAATTATGATAAAATGAAAACTCATAAACTGTAAAATATTCTGAAAAAGTCTTTTCTTACAGCTTGGTTCTGTTTATTCAGCCTTGCAGTGACCTAAAACCAAATGTCTCCTGCTTCCCTTTTGTTCCAAATATTTTGTCTTTCAAGTACTAATTCAAGAGCCTCAGAATCCTGGGTTTGAGAATGCAAAGGGCCCCAGCAATCATCAACTCCTACCCATACCTTCAAAGGAATCACCACTACAGTGCACCCAACAATTCATTTCTCTAGTTTCTGCCCAAAGAACTCCAAGGAGGGAGAGTCTGCCACTTCCTAGGGTCAGCCCTTTCCATTCTGGGATGTTTTTCCTGACATCTGACCCACATTGACCTCTCTTCAATATTCCCTCATTGTTCCTAGTTCTGTCTTCTGGGGAACAAGAAAAACAAATCTAGTCTTTCTTCTACCCATGATAACCTGTCAGTTAATTGAAGATGTCCACCATGTGCTTTCTTAGTTTTCTCTTCTTCTATTTACACATTTTTCCATTCCTTAACTAATTCCCATGCAGCATGGAAGTGATCTCTACAAAGCGTGATGCCACTACTTCTAACTTCCCTATTCCTCCATTTCCATTTTTCTCTGAAACCACCAGAATGCCAGGATGACTTATGGGGAAGACCATTGTCTCTGGAGGAAGTGGTCATGGATTTCGATTCTGCATCTTTTGCTTATTACTTGTGCGATTTGGGGGTGACCATTTCACTTCTCAAGGAGGCTGTTGCCTTTTCAGTGAAATGAGGAGAATTGTATAAATGGTCTCTGAGATCTTTTCCAGGTCATCCCTGGGCTTTATGGGCCTTTGTCACCCATACGTTAAATAAGTAAATCACCTCTGAGGATGAAATAACTTTGCAAACCCTCAAGGGCCATACATGTGGACATTCTTTTTTGTAACCCAAGAGCAGAAACTTCAACTTGGGACAGGGCAGAAGGGAGTAGTACTGCAATCCGGGGATAATGAGGGTTTCTGAATATCAGCTACTGAACAGTGAAGGTCACCCCAGTTTGGGTGTATTCTGCATGGAGGATGGCAGGATCATGAAAGGGCTATACTGCTGCTTGGAATATGAGTGTCTGCAAAGGCTAAGAATTAAGGTCAAATGAAGAGGACAAAGACTCAACTCACCACAGTCCTGAGGTCTTTGAGCCACAGTGATGACCCATTTATTGACATTAAGGAAACTGAGGTAAGGAGGGAACTGTTATGGAATCACAAACTAAGTCAAGCTAGGAGGATCCTTAGAGCATAGAAATGTGAATCAGAACTGGGAGACCCTTTAAAACTTAGAACAGAAGCTGGAGAAGAGTGGTACAGGCGACAATAATAACTCCCATTTTCTCTAGCACTTCTAAGACCTTAATCAGGATGAGGAGTCTGTGATATCTGAAGATGGCTTAAAGAAACTGGGCACGTTTAGCCTGGAGAAGACTCAGGGGGGACGTGACAGCTGTCTGAAAGTATCTGAAGGGCTGTCATATGAAGGATGGATTAGACATGTTGTTTGGTCCCAGAAGACAGAATTAGAATCGATGAGGTTTGGAAAGGGTAGGGGGAGAAGAGGGACTAACAAAATTTCGATCTGATGCAAGGAAAAGCTTCCTACTCATGTGAGCTGTTCCCCAGTGGCACGGATTTACTTGGACAAGTGGAGGTTTCCTTCTCCTTGGATTCAAACAGAGCCTGGAGGATCACCTGATGAGGATCCTTTTTCTGGATGGATCAGAGAAGAGGTCGCTCGGGTACCTGCTTACCCCGGGACGTGTGATTCTGTAGGAGTCTATAAGACTTGCCACTCAACTCTTGGCAATACTTTGAGGTAGGCAATGCGAGTATGATGATTGTCATTTTACAGAAACTGCATCTCAGAGAAGAAGAATGTGAGGTAGCTTAGAAGTATACAAGCTTATCCAGATTTCCTGGACCCCAAGACCATAGCTCTGTCCATTATTCCCTTCTCTCTAATTCTGACCTTGGAGCACTGAACAAGCATCACCGAGGGAGACCTTCAATGTAAATCAAGCCATTTAATGCAGTCCCTAGAATATAGTAGGTGTTTCATAAATACTCAGTCCCTTTATCTGCCCCTCCCCCAATCCTATCTTTCCCAGGGCTTTCTTAAATCATCCATCTCTCCCAGTACACAGTAGGTACTTTCTTATGACCCGCCTCCTGGGTATGACCTTGACTCCCATGACAGACAAAATGCTTCAGATTGTCTGAGTTCACATTTGGTATCTTAAAGGCAGAATTCTAGGTAGACTTTAATGTGGTCCTTAAATAAAAGTGAAAGTTTCAAAGTCAAGGTCCAATGATGGATTCCCACCATATTTCCACTAGAACATCCTCAGGGGCCATGTGATGTCAGGGAACCTGTAATGGACTAGGAGAGGCAGTGTGGTCCAATGGACAGGACATTGGGGTTAGAATCATTGGATTTAAATCTTGCCTCAAATACTTACTGCCTATGTGACCTTGACTGAGTCACTTTATTTCTCTTGGTCTCAGTTTCCTCATTTGTTTAATGAGAGGGGTGGACTTGATGGCTTCTGAGGTCCCTTTCAGTTCTGGCTCTATGAATCTTGATCTCTGTTCAGATTTTGACTCTGGTATTTACTAGCTTTATGACCCTGTAGACTGAAGCAGAAGTAGCCAAATTGAGCCTTGAAGGAAAAGGAAGCTTGTACCAGATCAAGAATTGACTTTGACTCGAACTCATGTCTCATATCCCACCTTCCTTTCCTGCCTCCAGTATGTGGCCTGGTTCACTTTCAGAGGATGGGAGATCCCTGAATTGTGAAAATGTCTCTGGACTTGAGGGGGACAGCAGGGGACAGCTTACCCACTGTCCTCTCCTCTGCAGAGGCACATTCTGAATGGGTGATTTGTCTCCCTGTGGCATCCTCTACAGATTGGGGAGGATGAAGGACAGGCTTGCCAATGAACTGCTCAGTCTGACTGCTGGCATCTGGCCCTGATACTTTTGTGCCAGCATAGGACTGGAGGTTGTCAAGGGAGCCAGGCTGGGGGAGTCCCAGTTCTCTGCTGGAAAAGGCAGGAGGCACCAAGATATGGGCAAGCTTAGTTCTTTTCTGAGGACCTCAATTACCTGGTCTGTAAATTGAACATAATAATCTCTATCTTCCCTACCTTGAAAGACTGATGTGACTCCTAAGGCCTTGGACAAAGGGGTACCAATATTAGCATGAATGCTTTAGAACCCCTTGTCTCCAAGGTAAGGCAACAGCTGTGGGGGCCCATCTGCTCAGTCAGGACCAGGCAAAGGCCACTCAATGACTCTGTTTCCTGCTTTGGGGCAAGCAGCCCAGGGACTGAGACAAGCCAGTCCCCTGGTGCCCCTCCTTCCCTCCAACTTTGAGTCAACACAGCAGCTGGGCCCAGTCAGCAGATCCCGAGTCCTCTGGGAGCTGGTGGAGGCTGACAGTCTATTTGTTATTGGAGTAATAAATAAACGAGCCCCTCGTCAGCAGAGGGAAGGAGGGAGAGAAGGAGGGGATGTCGTGGATGGACTGGAGCCTGTACAAGATGAATGTAGCCTTTGGAACAGACCAATATTTACCAACTTGGAAACCAAGCTGTTAGTCCTGCTCAAAGCCCCTGGGGTCTGGTCTGAAATGCAGGCAGAAATGGATATTCTCCTTGTTCCCCTTATCTCACATCCTATCCCTTCACCCAAATTTTAACACTGTCTTTGGGTAATGAACATAGATTATTCTGGGAATAGTTCTGGGAAGATGAGCAGGACACATGGGGAAACAGAGGTCAAATCTGAACCTCTCAAATGAGATTAGTAAAACCCCTAAAATGCAGAGAACCCCTAAATCTCAGAGATAGAAGGAACATCAAAGAGTATGGACCAGTCATATGACTTAAAGCTGGGAGAGAATTTAGGGATCACTTGGTTTAACCCCTTCCTTTTGCATAGGAGGTAACAGAGAACCAGAGGTCAAATGATTTGACTAAGGTTGCACAGTCAATAAATACCACAACCAGGATTTAAACTTGGACTCTAACTCAACATACAGGGCTCATTCTATTGTACCATCCCTATATCTAGTCTCAATATTCTTTTCATGGACCCAGGGCCAGGATAGTCTCACACCACCCCATTCCACAAAGCATCCTTCACAAGTATGACCCACTCTCTTATGCAACCTCCAATTGAACATCAACTGCAATGGGGAACTCACTATCTGATGAGCGATCCTGCTTAACTCCTCTGTTCAAGGCTTTTTTGTGGCTTCCTAACCCATTGACTAAAGATCAAATTCCTCTACCCATCCTACAACCCCTGCAATAATATTCACTGTCATGGGCTCTAGCCATTTCCTCCAGTTTCATAAACTGAGTTGATATAGGTAGTTATATAGGCATAGGCCTCCAGGAAAACTTTAATGAAGACCACGTCCGGTGGCTTGGACCTTTCTATCCCTGAAATATCCACTCAGTGTTCTGCCATCCTGATTGGTGACTCCCTCTCCTGGACCACTATTTCAAGAAAGCCCCAACCATACTTCACTCCATCCTCTCTGATTACTTCCTCCACAGCTATGAACTATGGGTACTATGGGTACTATGGGTAAAATGAACTATGGGTGCTATGAACCAGGGTAAAATAAAATCTGCCATTGTTTCTACACCACTCCTCTATCTGTGTTGTCTCCAAATGCAAGCTACTTGAGAGAAGGAACTGTCCTTGTTTTTATATTTATCTTCAAGCACTTAGCACATATTAGGTGTTTAATAAACATTTCTTGACATCAATTAAATAATTATTACTATCTAATGCTACCCATTTTTGTTTCACTTGTTCTACACTATGGTACAAAAGGACTAATCTTTTCCTCCATACAGGAGCCAGACATTTTTGCCACCATATGTTTCCCTTCATCCTGACTCCTTCAGGGAGTCTCCCTGACCACCAATAAGACCCTTTAGTTTGCCCCATGTATCTTCCCCTTCTTTGTTGTATTTCTGATATGACATCTGACCATGTGTAGCCCAGTGAGCTTATCTACCCTCCATCCTAGACTGTAAGTTCCATGAGGGTAGTAACTATTTCACTAAATTTCATATTTTCTCAAAGGCAGAACAGAGTTCTGAACACAGTGGGAACTTAAGAAATGTTTATGGAAGCAAGCTATTGCAGAGGATAGAGCCCTGGCCCTGTAGGCAGGAGGACCTGAGTTCAAATCCAGCCTCAGACACTTGATACTAGTTGGGTGACCTAATCAAGTTACTTAACCCTGATTGCCTCATAAAAAGAGAAAAAAAGAGAAATTTTTTTAGGGTTTTTTTTTTGCAAGGCAATGTGGTTAAGTGACTTGCCCAAGGTCACACAACTAGGCAATTAAGTTCATCCTGACTCCTGGGTGGGTACTCTATTCAATGCACCACCTAGCCAACCCCGCCCCCCACCAAGAGAAATATTTATGGAATTGAACTGACAGCCTTCATTCTAGGGAAGTCTTTCCCAATCTTAATGGTACCTGGCCAGATCCCAAATGCATTCCTCACTCTTACTTAGGAAATTGATAGTAAGCTTTCAGATCTGGTCTAATACTGCAGTTATTTCATTTTCTGCACTTTATACTGAACATGCCAGAATGACAACTTTACATTTGCCTTTTCTCTCTCCTGAAGGGCCAACTATGACATAATGGTAACGGCAGCAAGATAGAACAGTGAATAAAGCACCCGACCTGGAGCCTGCCTCAGATACTTCCTAGCAAGTCGCTTAACCTCATTCTACCTCAATTTCCTCATACATTAAATGGGATAATAATAGCCCTTAGCTCCCAAGATAGTTGTGAGAAAAAATGAGAAAATATTTGTAAAGAATATTGGAAATCTTAGAGTGCTATATAAATGTTTGTTAGTTTTACTCTTATAATTGGTGGTAAATCATAAGGGTTTGGCTTAGCTCTACCACTTAATAGCTATGTGACCTTGGGCAAGTTGCTTCACCTTTGAGTCTTTGTTTGGATCTCGGAATGAAGGCTCTATTAGTAAGATTGGTGAGAGTCTCAATAGCATGGTTGGCAGGATGCCAGACAGGCTTAGGAGAGTGACAGAGGAAACAGAAGCAGTAAGATCAATCCCAACAATTCATATGTCTTCAGTGTTCAAAGATTCCCTACTTTTCCTGTCCTCTCCATGAACTCTACAATCCAAACAAACTGACCTACTTTGTTCCTCACAAACAATACTTCATCTCCCATCTCTGTATCTTTGCACTGGCTGTGAACCCCATACTTGAAATTTTCTCCCTTCTCTCACTTCCACCTCATCCCTAGTTTCTTCCAAAACTCAGTGGGGGGGAGGGGCGTGGCGGCTAGGTGGCACAGTGAATAGAGCACCTGCCCTGGAGTCAGGAGTACCTGGGTTCAAATCCGGTCTCAGACACTTAATGATTACCTAGCCGTGTGGCCTTGGGCAAGCCACTTAACCCCATTGCCTTGCAAAAACCTAAAAAAAAAATTCAGTGGGGTATAAACAGGCATGGATATGACTTTTATTTTTTAGGTTTTTGGTTAAGGCAAACGGGGTTAAGTGGTTTGCCCAAGACCACACAGCTAGGTAATCATTAAGTGTCTGAGACCGGATTTGAACCCAGGTACTCCTGACTCCAGGGCCGGTGCTTTATCCATTATGCCACCTAGCCACCCTTATGGATATGACTTTCAAAACTCATGGATATAAACAAGCATTTTTCAAAAGAAGAAATCAGTTATCAATAGTCACATAATTGAAATCACTATTATTTAAAAAAAAGCAAATTAAAACAACTCTGAGATACTACCTCACACTCATCAGACTGGCTGACATGATAGAAAAGGAAAATGACAGCTGGAGGGGATGTGGAAAAATAGGGATGCATTCTGGGTGGAGTTGTGAACTGATCCAATCATTCTTGAAAGCAATCTGGAACTATACCCTGTACATACCATTTAATCTAGCAATACCACTATTATATACAGAAATCTATTCAAAATGAACACAAGGCAGTTTGGGGAAGAAGGATACTAAAAGATGAGGAGATGGGGTTTAGAAAAAGTGTTCATATAGAAGGTTAAAAACAACTTGAAATAAATTTTTGAACATATTTTCATTTGTTGTGTTAAATATTTCCAAATTACTTTAAAAATTTTTACAGTATCCCCAAAAGATTTTTTTTTAGATTTTTCAAGGCATTGGGGTTAAGTGGCTTGCCCAAAGCCACATGGCTAGGTAATTATCAAGTGTCTGAGGTCGGATTTGAACCCAGGTCCTCCTGACTCCAGGGCCGGTGCTCTATTCACTGCGCCACCTAGCCGCCCCCCAAAAAGATTTTTTAAAAAGAAAAAAGATCTATTGGTACAAAAATTTTTATAGCAGTTCTTTTTGAGGTGATAAAGAATTGGAAATTGAGGGGATGCCTGTCAACAGAAAAATGGCCAAACAAGTTGGAGTACGTTGTTGTAATGGAATACTATTGTGTTATAAAAAAAACTAGCAGGATGATTTTAGAAAAACTTGGGGAGTCTTATATGAACTTATTCAAAACGGAAGTGAGCAGAACCAAGAAAATATTGTATATAGGAACAGCAATATTATAACGATGATCAAGTGTGAAAGACTAAAGTTACTTTGATCAAGGCAATGATTCAAGGAAATTCAAAGGATTCATTATGAAAAATGTTGTCCACCTCCAGAGACAAAACTGATGAACTCTAGGTGCAGATTGAAATATGATTTTTTTTCACTTTCCTTATTTTCCTTTTTTTTGTTTTCTTTTGCAAGCTAATATGGAAATATATTTTGTATGACTTAACATGTATGAATAATGGATTGCTTGCCTTCTCAAGGGGTGGGGAAGGAGAATGCTTGGTACTCAAAATGTTAAAAAGTGAATGTTAGAAAAAATTTTAAATGTAATTGGGAAAATTTAACAAAGTAAATAAAAAACATGTTCAAAATTCATTTCAAGCTGAATTTTTAACCTTCTTTATGAAGGTTTATTTCTGAACGCCATCTTCTCATCTTTTAGTGTCTTGCCTCCCCAAATTGTCTTGTGTTCATTTTGAACAGATTCTGTATATTTGGACTTGAAGTACTTTCGAGTACTATGCTAAGCATTAGACATACAAGAAAAAACTAAAATAGTTCCCATTCTCAAAAGGCTCCCACTTTAATGGACATAGGGAGAGGGGGAAGGATACAAAATGTACACATATGAGCAGATATGGAATATGTGCAAAATAAACATGTGGCATTCTGGGGAAGGAATTCTTAGGGCCTGAGAGGACCAGGAAAACCTTCCCAAGTAAGGTAAGGAAGAAGTGGGCATATTCAAGACCCGTGAAATAGCCAACCTAGAGAAGAGAGATATGTGCTGAACAGTCACTGGCTAGATTGAATAGGAGGCTAGTAAAATGTCAGAACATTGGAAGGCTAGAAAAGGGCCTACATGGAAAGAACTTTGAGTGCCAAAGAGAGGAGTTCATATTTCATCCTTAAGGCAAAAGGAAGTCACTGGAATTTGTTGAGTGAGTCAATATGGTATGACTAAATCTTCATTTTAGTAAAAATTACTTGAGTAACTGAGTGGAAGAAAGGAATTTTAAAGGGCTGACTATTTGGGCCAGACACCATGTTATTTGCTCTTCATGTTGGAATTGTTCAACTTTGGAAGGTAGGAGCAATTTTATCTCCATTTTACATTGGAAATGACTTAGGTAGATAAAGGTTTAGTGACTTTCCTAGGGTTACAGAGTTAGGATTTGAAATCTTCCTGACTCCAAGCTCAGCACTAATCATTATGCCAACTATCTGGTTCTAGGTAGAACCTGGATAAAAATGGGAGATGCCAGAGGTAGAAAGAACAAAAAGGAAACTATAGCAATAGCCAAATTAGAAGTGATAAGGGCCTTTATCTTGTGGTGGTCTTGTAAATGGAGAAGAGAAGATGTGTTAGATTTAATATGTGTTAGAGAGGTCAAATGACAAGATTTGGTAGCTTGATTTATTGGATGGGATGATGCAAGGAGTCAAGAGTGACACTGAGATTGTGAACCTGTTTGACTGGAAGGATGGTGAAGTCATAGGGAAGTTTGTACATGTCTCTCTTATTAAAATATAAGCTTCTTGAGGGCAAGTGCTGTTCTACCTTGCTTTTTATGTCCTCAAGCACACAGTAGGTGCTACATGAAGCAGGTTGGGAGTCCAAGATTATTATCCCTGTTTTATAGATGAAAAAGCTGAGCCTCAGAGAAGTGAGATGACTTTCTTAAGGTCACACAGGTAAGTACTGGAGTCAGAGCAGTAAGTCAGATCTTTCAATCTACAAGCTTTCCAAGGAAAAACTTGGTGTGGGAGAAGTTTCTGGGAAAAAATATGGAGATCAAGCAAATGTAATTCTTACAGGGCAAAGTTAATTGGATCTGGGTTTCCTGATGTGAGTCACTGCCTTATTCTGGGTTTTGTTTTGTTTTGAAGTTGTGTAGAAATCTGTCCTAATTTACAAGATTTGGGGGGGGGGACCTGGTAGGAAGAGAGGATTTGTCCTTCATTCCATCCCCAAACTCCTGTTCAGTGTACATAGAGCGAAGTCAGTTTTAATTAGCAAACAGGGTGACAATTGATGGCCAGCTCTCACCCAGTCCCAAGGAGCCTGCATAGCTATTCATACTGGATTGAGAAACATTGTGAATCTCCTCAGTTCAGAGGGGGAAAGTACCTTCAGATCCTTCAAATATACACTCCCTCGTTTTACAGATGAGGAAACTGAGGTCTAGAAAGGCAGAATCTCTTGCTTAAAGTCACCCAAGGCAGTACAAGCCAGAGCTCACATGGATTTAATTCTGAGTTTAGATCCTATGCTCTTTCCACTATATCTGACTGGCCCCCTTCTGAATCAAAGCCTCTCTGTCCCAAGTCCTGGTTTCCTGAGCCATAGATGACTTCCTTCTAACTCAGGGCAAAAATCAATTGATAAGGACTTTCTTAATAGCCAACTCATCTATCAGCTTTCAACTTATACATTATCCTGCCTATGTCATCAACCTTCATGTCAGTCTAGAACAAGTCCCTGAGCTTCAGTTTCCCCACCATTAAATTGTCCTGCCTTTCTCATAGAGTTGTGTGAAGTAAAGGATATGAAAAGCTTTGAAGCAAGTATGAAGCATTACACCAATTAAATTTATGGTCACAGTTTTAGCAATCACTTAATAACAACTCCATGTGAGCCAATGGTATGGCAGGGCAGCCAAGGAAGTGAATGTGATCCTAGATGAAAGGCTTAGCTTCCAGGAAGGTAGAGAGGTTGAATCATACTGCTTTCCTCTTCCCTAGTCAGATCACACTTCCAGGAGGGACTTTGCAAAGGCTGAGGCATTCCTGCAATCTATTTCCTTCTCATCTCTGCCTTATAGAAACTCTAACTTCCTTCAAAGCTCACTTTAAGGGATGCCACCTACATGAGACTTTTCCTGGTGCCCCCAGAAGCTAGAGATTACATTGTCCAAACGATTGACTTACATTTATTTTATATGTACTTTTGTGGATAGGTAATTTCTCTCCCAATTTAATGTAAATTCCTTGATGCCAGTCTATTTTATTTGTCTTTGAATCACCAGAACCCAGAAGTCGATCAACTAACATTTATTTATTTACTAGAGGACTGTGCAAAATGTTGAAGATACAAAGAAAGGCCAAAAACAGTCTTTGTTTTCAAGGAGCTCATAATCTAATGGAGAGGCAACCTGCATGCAACTAGATACAAACAAATTGAGGCCAAGTTGAGAAAGTGCTAAGATTAAGGAGGACTAGGAAAAGCTTCTTACTGAAGGTGAGATTTGCCTGAGACTTGAAGGGAGCTAGGGGAAACTAGGCGGAGATGAAGAAGGAAATCATTCCAGGCATGGTGGACAGCTAATAAAAACTGATTTGGGCCTATTTGAACACTATGTTTTTCAAAGTAAACAGTGGGCCTCTCAAGACACTTAGGTAGGAGCAACAAGGGGATCCCTTGATGAGAGTGGCCCCAGGCAGACACTGGTTTGCCTCTTGGACAGATGGCCAGATCAATCTGAATTTGAAATAAGATTTGAATAAATGATTGCTGAGTGACAAACTAGAAAGAGAAAGACATGAGTGACCAGGATAGTGAAAGACTAAGCTCTTGTCATATAAGAATTGGCAGTGTTGAGCTTGAGAGCAGAAGACTTGGGAGGATCAAACATCCATCTTCAAATACTTGAAGAGTTCTTATGAAGAAGCAACATTTTCTGGTGCCAAGAGAGTCAAAGGAAGATCCTATCACAGCTTGTGGATCCCCACTGGTGGATTTATTGGAGTACAGAGACAAGTGTTCCCAGGAAGACATAGTGTTAAGGATTATAATTCACATCAATGGAGGGAGATACCTAGTGAAATCACAGGTTTATCCAAGTGCTGGGAAAATCACACAAATAAAGGGTGACTTGTCTCAGAGGGCAGAGCTCAAAGCAGTGACTGTTTGGAGAATGAGTGAGAGGCTCTCTTCACAGTTCCTAGAACTAGAAAGGACCTAAGGGATCATCTGGTCCAATATTCTTTCAGAGAGGAGAAAAGTTTTCCAAGCTTAAAAAAGCCAAAGAAAGGAAAATATTGGTCAAAGGTCACAGACAATAGCAAGTATCTGAGTTAGAACTCCTTTCTTCAGGACCAGTGTCCTATTTACTCCCACTTCCATCCCGCATCCCCTCCCACCCTGCCTCTTTGCTTTCCTTCCCTAAAACACTATGTAAATGGTCATTCATCTTCACGTCTTTCCTAGGCCAACAATAATACCTCATGGGTGAAGAAGACTCCAGACCCTGATTCTTGAAAGTCTTTCCTTTTCTCTATTGTCAGCACCCTCCAGCTTCCCGACAAGAAGGCACAGGTTACTGAATGCTTCAGACACAATATTAATGATTAGGAACAAAATACCCTTTGGTACAGCATGGTGCTCTCTTTGAACCCTCTTCACATCCATTAGTTCATGGATCCTTAGGAAGGTCCCAGGAGGAAGGCAGGATAGTGGATAGTTTTCATCTGACAATTAGGGAAACTGAAGCCTGTAGAGAGGAAGAGACTCGGTAAAAGTTCTACAATCAGACAGACTCAGGGCTAGGATCAGGACTCAGATTTCCTGACATCCAGGTCAGGGGTTTCCCCACTGCTGTGATCCTGGTTTTCATTCTGATTCCACCCCCGAAGCTGGAGGTTTCTTTACCACTGGTTTCTCCTCCACAGGCATAGGTCTTGATCAGCACCACGGACAGCTCCCACATGTTGCCCTAGTTACACTGAGGGAAGCTCTTTGCTTTCTGCTACTCCTCTCTGCTCTTCTTTTTCCTCTTTCCCAGTTTTCCTCTATCCTTCCTTCTACTCCCCACTCTCTCTCCTCCCTTATGCCACACCCATTCCACTACAAAGACAATTTTTCTGAGAAATAATCCTGGGAGAGGCAAGCCCTGCTCTTCTCAGCAGAGATGGAGTTAACATGATATTCTCTCTCCACCTCCCCTTCTCCCCCTTTCCTTCCTCTTCCTACCCCCTCTCCCTCTTTCCCTCCTGTTCTTTCCTTCTCCTTCCCTACTCCATTTACCCGCCTCCTTCCCCCACTCCTCTTTCTCTCTGGAGAACAATTCCTCTTCGTTCAACAGACAGACAAAGATTGGCCTCAAATTTAATTTAGGATTGCTCTGAATAGGCAAAAAAGCATCCAAAAGCACAATGCACAAGGTTTGGAAAGCCTTAGGTTCTGTCACTCTGGTAAAAAGTCTTGTGACTTAGGATTCCAGAAGATTCTCCATTTCATTCCCTATAGTCTTTTTAACTCTCCCAACCTTATTTGTAAGAGGGAATAGAAAATTATATTTGGATTTTTGATGTTACTAATAAAGACATTTGGTTTTCATGTACTGTGGTAGATTTAGAGTCAGAGGATCAAATTTCAGATCATCTATATTCTAGGTGTGTGATCTTAGGAAAGTCATTTTCTCTCTCTGGACCTCAGTTTCTCCATCTGATAATAAGAAGCAACTGAGTGATACAATGAATAGAGTGAGCTAGCATTGGACCTGGAGTTAACAGTGGTCTCAGACAACTAATTAACAACTAACTAATTAACTAATAAACACACCGTTTGTGACCTTGAGTAAATCATTTGACCTATGTCTGTCTCAGTTTCCTCAACAGAGGATAATATCAGGATCTATAATAGCATTTACCTCCTAGGATTGTTGTGAGGATTAAATGCAATAATATTTGTAAACACTTAGCACAGTATCTGGCCCATATAAGCACTCAATAAATGATGAGTTTTGTCCTTCCTTTCTTTCAGCTCTAAATCTATGATTCTTTGATTCCATATCCTTCCAGAGAACCACTTTGTAGCTTTCTTGTTTATCAAAGAATCATGAATAGCAAGGCTTCATGTTTTCCAGTCACAAAGGTGGGCAGAGGGACCCAATGAGGATGATGGTCAGGTCAGAAGACATTTCATTTCACCAAAGTGAATTTCACAAATTCCTCTCAATATAAATAGAAAAATGTTGACCAAGTCTCTGCCCTTAAATAATAGCTTATTTAAATGTATGTAGGATAATGATGATGATGATGAGAACAACAACACACAGAGCATCAGGAAGAAGGACAACCTCACAACCAAAAGACTCACGTGCAATTCCTAGTTCTGCTATCTATTGACCTAAAGCTCTTTGGGACAATTCTCTTTCCTTTCCGATTATATTTTGAAAAACAAAAGGAAGGATGATGAGTGAACTTCCAACTTCCCAGGATGGTTGGGAGGAATGTGCTTTGTGAACTGTAAGGCCTTATAAGGCCCCATAAGCCAGCCTCATTTTTGTAGTCCTTTTTGTCTTAGAAAACTCTCATGCCTGTGATTTCATCTGGAATCCCATTACCAGACCTCAAAATCTCACCCTCATTTTAAGACAAGAAAATGGGAATTTGGAGATGTGAAAGAGACTTCTCCAAGTACACACTGATGGAATATTGTGGTTCTTGATTTTGAACTTATGTGCTCTCACTCCAAATCCAATGTTCCCTTTCCACTATTCCAAGTCAACTCTTTTGGCACTCTCAATAGTTCTGTAGTCTAGAAAGCCAAGTGGCATTTTACTGCCTCCTTTAACAGATGAGGAAACTGAGGTCTCCAAGAGAAGAAATGATATCTGAAGGTTTGTGGGGCAGATTAGGTCTGGAATCCCAGTCTCCTGACTCCCAACACAGTGTTCTTACCTATGCTGAATCTAGTGGCGTTGTGAGGAAGGGTGAGTTTTATATCCCATACATATTAGAGTCAGTGAGATATGGTGGGAAGAGAGTTGAATTTGGAGCCAGGATATTTGATCTTGAATCCTACTGGAGCTCTAGGTCATCGGTGTGACCTTGGATAAATCTCTTTCCCTCTTTCTCAGCCTCAGTTTTCCTCTTCTGTAAAATCATGGGGTGGGACCAGCTGATCTCTAAGTCCCAATGTAAATGCTCCAATGTTCCATTGCTCACAACCCACCTCCAGTCATTTTTACAGTCTGGGGATGACAAAGGGAGGAATCATCAGTCGGAGCAGCTGTGAAGGGAGGCTAAGGCAGCCTCTGGCCAGAGCAGCTCCATCTTGCTGGTCACAACACAGCACCCAGCTGGCCATCGGAACTTTCCAGAAATATTGCACTGCGGTGGTTTTGAGCTGCTATGCTAATGGAATCAGGAAAAATCAATTGTCCTTAAGGACCAGGGGAATGAGATGTGTCGTAAATGCCAGAGGATGAGTGATTGGTCGATTGTGGGGATGGTGATTCAAACGCAGCTCATCTCTGCATTATCCTGATGGATGTTTATGGCCTGCCTCCCAGCCCCCTCCCTCCCTTCCCTTCTCCTCAGAGCCAGCCAGGGAAGAAGGTTTATAGCTTACAGCTTTTCAGTTGATTGAATGCAGCTGGCATTGCTGCAGCCCAGAACAAATAGGTCCTTTTCCTTCACGGCCTGGAAAAGTAGATGGAAGAAATCACACAGCAACATTTCTGCAACCAAAGCATCCTTCAGACATGCAGATAGTTCCCGAAATTACTCTGCTCCAGTCCTCCACTGCCCATAATGGTACCATTGGAAGGAAGGGCAAAGACCGTGCTGCAGAGGCAGGGAACAAACGTTCCACTTTTGTATTCTCCTCACCAAGAAAGCTAACGAAGCTGTTTCATTAGCATTCACTTGGGCCCCCTGTAATTTTCTCCTCACTGTTAATGAAAACCAACCACCCACCAGCTGAAAATCTGCCCGTCAGACGGCTGGAGCTGAGGTTGTCTTGAGTTATCTGCCTGTTTGGGGGATACAGCCTAACTGCATTCCCATGGCCAAGGGGGGCAACCAGTTCAGCTCCAATGATCAGAGGCCCAGGGGTAGAGAGGAGTCAAGCCCAGAGTAAATTTAAGGCTCTTTTAGATATGATAGCGTGTTGCCGGCAATCAACTTCCCAGTGGCAAGCTTTGCTGATATGAATGGAAGACTCATCTGTGGATAATTTTCTCATGGACCCATTGCCCTTTCTCTCCAGCTCCTAAAGAAACTAATAATGCTTTTGTCCTCCATTTTCAAAGAAGACCACAACATCAGGGAGGTGATGCCATGACAAGCCTGTGAATTGGATTTGAGTGAGGGGGAGCTGTGCTAAGTCACCAGCCTCACTTTCTCCTCCAGAGCCATCTGAATCCAGTGTTCAGATATGAATCAGGATGACTGGAGATGACCCTGGAGGCAAACAGGATAAAGCGACTTGCTCAAGATTACATAACTAGCAAGAGTCAAATGTCTGAGGCTGGATTTGAACTCCTGTCCTCCTGACTCCAATTCCAGTGCTCTATCCACTGCACCACCTAGCTACTCTCCTAAAGAAACTGATGAAACATTGAAGTCATGGAATCATATAGAAGGTGAGGGTTGGAATATTTATAATATTTGGAATATTTATAATCACCAGAGGGATGAGATGTTGAGCTCTTCTATGATTTCCTCCAACAAATGATCATCTATGTTTTTCCCACCTGAGAAACCACAGCCTTCTTCATACAAGCCCCAATTTAAGGTTTAAGGGTTGTTTAATCTGGAGAATAAAAGATTGTGGATAGGACTTAGTTGCTGCTGTCGACTATTGGAATAGCTTGAATGTAGTAGAGAGATATTTCTACTTGTTCTGCCTTGTCTCAGGGGGCAGAACTAGAACTATGAGGGTGGGGGTGGGGGTGGAAGTTAAAGGAAATCAGAATTCAGCTCAATGTACTGAAAAATGTCTTAACAATTAGGATTGCCTGTGCATAGAATAGGCTGCCTTGTGAATTAATGAGCTCCACATCATTGGAGGGCCAGCTTTCAATGGCTCAGGCAGACTGGGGTTTGTACCCTGGCTTCATATATAAGGCTTCAGTCTTCTCTGTGCTCCCTCAACCCAGAGTTGGGGTTCATGTACACTATGCCTGCCCACACAACCCAGACATAGTCCATTTCACAGGTTTTTAACTTTATGGATGCATCTTTTCATCTTTCCTCACTTGACCTTCATATCATCTCTGTAAGGGATTGAGTGTCTCCCCATTTTCCCTATCCCCAGGAGTTATAGAATGTGCTACCAAGAGAAGAGAATTCAATTCAATTAAACCAATATTTATAATGCACCTGCTATACTGGAGATGCATTAGAGACGTTGGGGATTCAAAGACAGAAAAATGGTCCCCATGTTCAAGGCCTTTAAACTCTACTGGGGAAAAACATCTCAGGTGGGAGCCCCAACAAACTGAAGGAGGGTTGCCCCAGCTGACTCTTAAGAGATGGGATCTAAGAAGGCAATCCCATATGTGCAAGGGAAATTAAGGATTTGGAAATAAGCAAATCTGGCAAGACTATATAGTACATGGAGGGAGGTAGTGCAAGAGAAGTCTTCAAAGGGGCTGGGAATTAGATAAATACCAGCAGCCTATGGAGTGATGATTTTTTCATCCCAAAGGCATCTGAGAGTCACTATAAAAGCTTTTGAGTAGAAGAATGCAATAGGCCAGTATCTCAGAATGTTGGACTTGGATTCAGTAAGACCTGAATTCTAGTCTTGCCTCAGATACTATTTGTGAGACTTTGGGCAAATCACGTAATCTCTCATCTTTGTCTATAAATCCAAGGTGAGAGTAATAGCAGTCATCTCACAGTGTTGTTGTGAGGATCAAACAAAATGGCCCAAGTAAAGTGAGTTTTGCAAATCTTAAAGCAATATACGATTATTTATTGATATTGCTATTGTTGCTGCTGTTGTTTAGGCAACTGTGTAGAGAATGAGTCAGGGACTGGAGTTCAAGTTTCGGGACTAACACATATTGACTGTGTGATCCTGGACATGTCCCTTCACCTCTGTATCCAAGGCAACTAAGTTCCATTAGTAAAAGGCATTTCCATACCAGGAGATCGTTTCACAGATGAAATCTGAAGTCTGGATCAAAAAAGTTGGGGTGCAGGTATATAGGGAGGGGAGGGCAGACCTTGATCTGACAATCAAGGCTTCTCTTTGACTCTTTGGTCCCGTTCAAAGGGTAGAAAAGAATCTCTCCCATGATTGACTTAAGCTGTCATCTGATCCTGAGCAATGCCACACATAGATAATTGGGTACAGGATGATGAAGGGAAGGGGGAAGTAGAGAATACAAAACAATGTAACTCTTTTTTTAAGTTTTTTTTTTTTGCAAGGCAAATGGGGTTAAGTGGCTTGCCCAAGGCCACACAGCTAGGTAATTATTAAGTGTCTGAGACCGGATTTGAACCCAGGTACTCCTGACTCCAGGGCCGGTGCTTTGTCCACTGCGCCACCTAGCCGCCCCGACAATGCAACTTTCAGACATTCAGGGCCTGGTATTATCCTCATTTCTCAGTAGCTACATCCTGATTTTAAAGAAAGGCAAGCAGAGTTCCCAGAGTTAGGCACGGACTTTTCCTTACCCGGGGAGTCATCTGCAACTGCTCTGGGATGAAAGACTAGACTGACACCTTCCTCGGCACACCTTGGAGTCCTCTGGAACTTCTCCCCTTCCTAAGTTCTTGAGGGGGTCTTGGGCCTGGAGACTCGGAGGCTTGGCAGCTTCTAGCTTCCAGAGGATCTTGGGATTCAGGATTAGAAACCAGAATTCCATTGCTTTTTCAAACCACAAGAAAATGGGTCCCCAGAAATTAGAACTTGGAATGCTCCCACTTCCATTCTTTAAAGTACCTCAGGATCCAGATTCTGGAGCCAGAACTCCACAGGTTTTAAGTTCTGCAGGGTTAGGTACTCTAGAAGAAAGTACAATAATAACAGTAATGATTGGTGGCTTTTATGCAACACTGCCTTAAAGTTCCTACGGAGGTACGGGCATTCTCTTACTCGGCCTTTAAAATAACCCTGTATGGCAGATTCTATTGGTATCCCCATTTTATAGATGAAGAAACTGAGGCTGAGAAAGGTTAGGTAGCAGGAAGCCAAGGGACACAGGGGATAGAGAGCTGGGCCTGGATTTCAAATCTGGTCTGAGATACTACCTATGTGACCCTACTGCCTGCTTCAGTCTCCATACCTGCAAATAGTAGCATCTACCTGACAGGGTTATTGTAAAGGATCCTTTGTAGGATGCTTAGCAAACCTTAGAGTGCTATAAAAATGCTAGCTGTTAGTATTGCCTGGCCAGGGTCATACAGCTAGTAAATAGCTGAGACAGGATTTGATGGGAGACCTTTCTGATTCCAATTCCAGTGTACTCTCCTCTATACCACCTGACTGCCTAATGGCTTCTAAATCTAGAGACCACAACACTCCAGGGAGTCCTTCCTATTCCCTTCCTGAGTTAAGCTCAGGCTCGATGGTAGGAAGTATCACCAGGTTGGACTTAGCCATTCCTGAGATCAGATAAAGTCTCGGAATTGGGGTCCAGGGCCTCTGGGGAGAATCTGGTGCTGGGGACCAGATCTCACTGGAGTCAAGCATATGATGATAGAACTTTCTACATTCTACATTCTATCATGACCCCTTGAATGAGGCTGGGATGTGGGACAGGGAGGAGACACATTTGAGAGGGGGGAAACTGAGGCATATAAATTTACACCCTCCCTCAAACATTGAATGATGAAGGGTCTATATGGAGGGAAAATCAAAGTGAAATAAATTCCATTCCCAGAGTGCATTGATCTCACAGTCTGGTGGTTGGGGAGATAAAGCAGGGACACAGATATAATCCAGGGCCAGATGTGATCAGAAACTTGAGAAGGGTTGTTGGAGTCAAATTGTTGGAGAGAGGGAGAGACAGAGAGAGTACAGAAAAAAAAAACTTTCTAAAATAAGAGGTTCCTGGCAATGAACTAACCTGCTGTGTAGGCAGTAAACTCTTTGTTCCTGGAGGTATGAGACAGAGGTTGGTTGATCATTTATTGGGGAGGGTGTCACAGAAGGGATTAATGTGTCACCTATACAGTTGGAATGGATCACTTCTGAGGTCTCTTCTATGAGGTTCCATGATTCTTTTTTGGCTGAAAACTTGGGTTTAATAGATAGTCTGACACTTAATTGAGATTACCTGGAGCAAGTATATTTTCCTTTCTGTGTTTTAATTTCCTCACTTTCCTCCTGTATAATGAGATAACAATGCTTTCATTCCTTACCCCTCTCTCACTAGGCTTAAATGCCATGTAAAGCCCATTGTAAAATGAAGTGTTCTATTATGAGATCTCAGAAGGTAACTTGTGGAGGCATCTGATCCAAAACACCACTGAGTGGGATCTCTTAAGAAGTTATTCAGTGGGGCAGTTAGGTGGCATAGTGGATAAAGCACTGGCCCTGGAGTCAGGAGTACCTGAGTTCAAATCCGGTCTCAGACACTTAATAATTACCTAGCTGTGTGGCCTTGGGCAAGCCACTTAACCCCGTTTGCCTTGCAAAAAAAAAAACCCAACTTAAAAACAAAAAAAAAGTTATTCAGTTCTTACTTGAATGTCTAATGTTGGAGAACTCTCTACCACTGTCATATCAACCCTTTTTACTTGGAAAGGCTCAATTGTTTTTCCTCAGTTTGAGCCCAGATCTGGCTGTCTGTCTCTTCCCCCTACTATCCTATTTCTGCCTACTGGGGTCAAGCAGACCAAGTCTCAGAATCACAGAATCTTAGAGTTAGAAGTGCCAGAGACTGTAAATCTGGTCAAATCCCATACCAAAATGGCATCCCTAATCATTCAGCTTCATCTTGAAGAACTTTAGTGATGGGGAGCTCACCCTCGCTAGGCAAACTCATTCTACTAAAGGACAATTCTCATCTAAATTGACCTCTTTGCCAATCTCTCTTATCCCCATTACCTCTGACTCTGTCCTTAGGAGGCAGGTAAAAAGAATCAGGCTAATCCCTCTTCCACACTAAGATCCTTCAAATCTTGGAACCCAAGCCTTGAGACTTTCCCAAGTCTTTTCTTCTTCATGTTTAACATGGCCAATTCCTTTAACAAGTCATCATATGACATGAACTTGAGGCCCCTGTTTCTCCTGCACACATTCTATATTATCAATGATCTTCCTAAAATGCGGTGCCCAGAAATATGCCACAGTGGACTGGGCAAACTGAACTTGGAGCTAGGAAGACTTGAGTACAACTCCCACCTCAGACATTTATCAATGAGTAAGTCATTTCTAGTCTCCAATCATCTAATTCTTATCAAATCATTTCATTTGTCTACCTCAGTTTCCTCATTTGTGAGAGGGTTGGACTTGAAGGCTTCCAAGATCTCTTCCCTCTAAATGAATCAACCTATGCAATGAAAAATCACCTTAGTTTTTTGTCTGTCATATCCCCTTACTCACTCATATCAATGAAACCTCCCGTTGTTTTTCAGCCAAACTATTCATTTCCTAGCAAAGTTAGTGGGGGGGGGGGGGGGTTGAGCCAAGTCTAAGACTTTACATGCATTTTCATTGAGTTCCACCCTGCTTTATTTAACCCCAATGCTTGAGCCTGTCAAAACACTTTTTTGGATCTATCCTGTTTCAGCTCTCCCGTCAGCTTTCTGTTCGCTGTAAATCTGAGAACTATGCAACCTGTGCCTTTATTTAAGACACTACTGACAAGTACAGACTCCTACACTGAAGACCACTTTTTAAGATGGCATCCAACCCTTAAGGACCATTCTTTGAGTCTGGCCTTTTTTAAGCAATTCTCAATTCATTTAAAGGTACTAGATTCTCACTTGCATGTTCCATCATGTTCACAAAATTAGCATGAGCTACCATCTCCAAGCCCTTTTCTAAAATCTGTGTCAACTATATGGATCGTATTCCCCTCTTCCATTCATTTAGTAACCCTGACACATTAGGAAATCTGGCTAGACTGGCACAACATGAGCTTGATGAAGCCAGCTGGACTTTGACAGCCCTCTGAATTCTTCAAGACCTTGATCGAGTCTCTTCCAGCTTCAAAAACTAATCCCTATCATGTCATTTCACATTTTTGGATCTTGGTTTTCTTATCTGTAACATGAAGATGATGGTAATGCTTTCACTGCCTGTCACATGGGGGGGGGGGGGGGATACCTAAAATGTGAGCCCAGTATCAACCTTAGCTAATAACTAAAAGAGTTCCGGCATTTCAGGGATGGTTTAAGGCTCCAAAATCTTTTTTTTCTGTCCATTCTCTAGTCTTAGGAGAAGAGGAATTGGTCATCATTACCTCTAGTTGTCAGATGGGAAAATTGAGTCCCAGAGAAATGAAATGATTTCTTCGTGATCCTATGGCAATCTATATATTCATAGGGCTTGAAGATGAAAGAGGATTTGTTCAGCAGCTGCTCTGACTTCCTCTTTAACAGACAAGGAAATCGAGGTCCAGACAAGGGAAAGGGCTTGCTTGGGGTCATGCAGCAAAGGACTAGAAGAACTTGGATTCCCACTCGAGGGGACTGATTCCCAGGTCAAGCTCATTTTTGTGGGGAATGCTGACTAGGGCTTTTTGTTCCCTGGAACAGGAAAGGCAGGTTGGGGGAGGAGAAGGCTGTTGCCAAGCAGACCCTCATCTTCCTGACTGAGGGAGAGAGGAAGTGGAGGGGATGGTTTGATTAGATCCCATCCATCCCATTCTGGGCTGGGCTGGACAGGGCCAGACAAAGGGGCGGCTGGCTGAGGGCTCCCTAACCCAATTTGCTTCCCAGAGAAGCCAGTCTGTCTGGCAGAAATAGACGGTAAACCTGCTTCCTCTGCACCAGGCCCAGGACCCAAGGGAGCTGCCCTCCTGAGGCTGGGCTGGGTTAGGTTGGCCCAAGCTGCCTCCCCACACTACCAGTTCTTTCTGGGAACTGATCTCTCAGGGAGGGCACTTAGTCTGGTAATTGGCCAGAAGGCTCATCAGTCATTCAGGAAAAATTGAAGTTCTCCTTTTAAAGCGAGAAGGAGGATGGGAGGGAGGGAAAGGGGGAGGGACAGAGACAGAGAGCTTGAAAGAAGAGTGGAGTGTGGAAAGAGCTTGAGCCAAGAGTCAAAAGACAAGGGTTTGAAGGATGTTCTGAAAGTGTCCTTGGACAAGTTGGGGCATCTATGTCATCACCTCCAAAATGAGGAGACTGGGTAGATTACTAAACTCTAAGGTTCCTCTCAGCCCTGACATTCCCTCTTCTAAGAGCCCTCCCAACCCTGACATTTTCTATTTGTCAGAATCATGAGTCTGTAGAATAGAATTGTTAAATTGGCTTCTAGATGGAATATTCTTTGTTTTGGGGTGGGGAGCTCTGGTGAACTCTTATTTCTAGGGCCTCTTCCCATGGTTGCTGCAAGTCAATCTTAAACTTTAGCTCAATTACCAGGGGAACAAATCTCCTGAAAGAGAAAATCTTATTTCTAAGAAACAGTGAGAAGGTGGTGACACAAAGGGGCAGTTATCTGCTATTTTCCTCCACCCCCAGACTTCCTTTGTGTTAACCTAGGAAAGGGAGAAAGGGAGAGATCTTCTACCATTCTGGAGTTGGCCTGGTTTCCCACCAGGGAGCCTACTGGGGGAGAATGGAGCATTTTCCCAGATTCTTTCTTCAGACCTGCTCTGGCCCAAAGTCCCCCCTCCATTGACCTGGCCTCAAGCTATAGACAGATGAGAATTTCACCTTGGACAATTCCTGAGCGTGGGTTTGAGGACCAGCCATCCAGGACACCTGAAGGAGGCTCTGATAGTCCTCAGAGAAACCCTTGCCCAGTGACTTCAGCCCAGTCCTCCCCAAACCAAGCCAGAGAGTGCATTAGCGTAGGCTGTTGGACACCAGAGGCACTGTGCTCTATTTTTCAATCTGCTTTCCCTAATTAGGATGATGAAAAAAGGCAGAAGCCATCAGGGAGGGGGAGGGAGGGGGTCCATCAGTGAGTCACAAGAATGGGCTGAACCCTGATGTCAAGGGTAAAGGCCAAGCTTCCACTGCAGCCTCACCATTGCCCACTTCCAGCTCAGGTCCTGAAGCCCTGAGATTAGGAGCCACACTCCCTCCCCCATCCTGCTTTCAGAGAGGTCAGGGCCCTTTGGGATAGAACAGGAGACAGAGTTGGGGCCTGTCAGCTAGGCACTGGATGAACTAACTGTGTCAAGGAGTTGGGATGGACTATTAATGGATTATAATGAATGACGGATAGGCGCAGTACAGAGAACACGGGGAACATCTCTATGAACTGAGGCAGAGGGACATAAGAGAACAAGCATGTAAACCAAAAGATCTCTCTTTGTTGGAACACAGACAATGCCAGCTCTCCCTTGTTTTGTTTTGTTTTGTTTGGCAAGGCAATTGGGGTTAAGTGACTTGTGCAGGGTCACATAGCTGAGAGGTAAATGCTGAATGTCTGAGGTCGAATTTGAACTCAGCTCCTCCTGGCTCCAGAGCCAGTGCTCTATCCACTATATCACCTCAGCTGGTCCCTCTCCCTTGGACTTTCTCTTTTTAAGTTTGTTTTTTCCCCCTTGGACTTTCAATGAGGCTTTGTGAGGGGAATTTTTCTCCTCTTCTCTGGCTGCCACATTCTCATGGGTAGTGAGTACATGTATCTGCCTGGGCAAACCTAATTCAAATGCCTAACTGCCTTTTCTATTTTATATTTTTCCCCCTAAGCAGAGGTGACCAAACAGTGATCCTAAGATGGATGTTTCTAACCTTGGTGTCTACTTTGTGAGCTTAAGAGGTCTAAAGTCATCTAATTGAATGATGGTTGCCCAGCAGGAGATTTCCCTGAAACTTTAAACCCTTCTTGGAAGAGAAAATGACCTCTTCTGGGAGGCTGAACCACGTATGATTGGTCAGACAGAAGATATGGGCCTCCGTTTGCTGCTTGGACAGTATGGATTCAAGGTTAATGCATTCGGAAGTCTCACAAATATCCTGGGATCCTTTCTCACTAATAAGAGCCTATTAAGAGCGGTGGCTTATTGTTTCATACACTAAGTATTTGTTAATTCCTGCTTATGAATCTTTTGTGTTTTAAGCTTTCCTTTTGGAATGAAGCAAATAAATAGCTTTCCATTAGCTGAATCTACAATCTTTATAATGAGTACTTTCTAGAAGGAAGACTTCTTTTTAACCTTAACCCTAATCCTCTTAATCACTTTGGGAGAGACCTTAGATATGAACCATAACTAAGCTTTATTGAAGAGATTTTCCTCTGGACACCAGTGAGGGGATATAATGAGCCAAATAATTCAAGAAAAAACACAAATCCCTTCTCATTGGGATCAGGCTCTCCTAAAGTGTGACTATGAGTCTGATTAAGCCAACACATTAGTGCAGCCCCTCCCTAGTTGCTTTATGCATTTACTTTATGTTTTACAATTACTTAAATGTGAACATATCCCCCCCACCACCAATATGTCTAGGATCCTAGATTTCCAACTGGAAGGGACCTTAGAGATCAGTTCCTTTGTTTTATTCATAAGTAGATATAAGCTCCTTGAGGGCAGGCCCTGTTTTATTCTTGTCTATATTTCCAATACCTGGAACATAGAAAGTTGGATTGAGTTAGATTGAGATCCCTCCAAAAACAATTTCTTCAAGAAGAGATTTGGGGGCGGCTAGGTGGCCCAGTGGATAGAGCACTGGCCCTGAAGTCAGGAGCACCTGGGTTCAAATCTGACCTCAGACACTTAGTAATTACCTAGCTGTGTGGCCTTGGGCAAGCCACTTAACCCCATTGCCTTGCAAAAAAACTAAAAAAAAAAAAGAGAGAGAGAGAGAGATTTGGAAGGTACCCAGTCATGGTGAGCCAGTCAAGTGTGATCCCCCAAAATGAAATTGATTTTAAAAGACAGAAAATATCCAGTTATAGGGATTTCTTCCTAAGTCATCTGTCTATGGATAGCAAAACCACTGATTTGTTAAGCAAAGAGAAAAATCTATTTTTAATTGAAAAAAAAGAATAAAAACCAAAAAAGAGACACTTGATGAAAATAATATCAACCTAACCTGTTAAAACAAGCAACTGACCTTGAAAAATGAGGAAAAGAAAAGATAACAGAAATGGAAACCGACTATTACTATTGCCTGAGAAAGTTTAACCAAGGTGGTACCATCAGATGCTACAGCAAGGAGGCAGAAAGAGAATTGAAACCATCTCAGTCAGCAAAATTCTGGTTTCCTTTGCAAGTGGAGAGAATGGGACAATCTAGTTTAAAACAAATTCATATTTTTCAGTCATGCACAGTTGAGTGAAAACCCAGTTGAAAAAGCTGACAAAGGTGAATAAGGCTGTAGGATGACAGATGTAGAACAAGAGATTTTAGAGGCTGAGAGAGTTACTAGCTGTTTGAATGTTTCTGAGACTCAGTTTTCACATCTGTAAGGTGGAGATGAGAATAGATAGCTTTGCAAGTTTGTTAAATAGGAATACATTTTAAATAAGAAAGATTAGGGTTGTTCTTCTCTAAAGGGTTAAACTGGGGCAATGGGTGAAAGCTGAGAGTCAGATTTCTCTTCTTTGGAAGGAAAAAAATTCCTAACAGTTGTCCTAAAATGAAACAACCTGCTTTGGTAGGTAAGAGCCTGTAGGATAGAATGATTCCCACCCTAACACCTTCTCCCATTCCTTCCTCCCCCTCCCATCAAGGATATCGTTTTATGTCTTGCAAATAGAGAAAGAAAGGAAAAGGCATCCAAATCTGAGAACTTCTGCCTACTTCCTGGGGTCTCCCTACCCCCTTCCTACTCTAACTAATGTAGGCATTCCCCAAAGCCTTTTTTCTTTTCTCTGATCTCCCATTTGGCAATCTTAATGAACCCTCTGACCTCAACTACAGCCTCTCTGTAGATGACTCTCCCAAGTCTATATTTCTGTTCCAGATTGCTCTACCCAAGCTCTGCCCCCATGTCTCCAACTACCTAGAGGATACACTTCCCAGCTGTGTGATGCTGGAAAAGTGCTTCCCCTCTCTGGGATTCAGTTCCCTCATTTATACAGGATTGTTGGACTAGTTTGTCCAGGAATTTAGAAAGAAAGTGGATAGAGTACTGGAGTCAGGCAAGTCTGAGTTCAAATCCCACCTGAGACTCTTTCCAGACTCAGTTTCTTCATCTGTAAAGTGAGGATAATAACTGCACCTATCCCTCCCGGTTGTTGTGAGGATAAAATGAGATGATATTTGTAAGGTGCTTTATAAATGTTAATTTTTTGTTATGATATGGTCATGATGTCCAGGACTGAACTGGTGCCTCTGGTGATTCTGGCTCCCAGGAGAGCTCATGTAGCATCCCTTGTTCTCTAGAAGTTTCCACTCTTCCACTTGCTATGTGATCTCATCTCAAAGGTCCCTTTCTCGCTTTGACATTCTAGTAGTGTGATCTAGAGGGGGTCACTGCTCTTCTCCTCTGTAAAAAAGGGAGAAATGAGACAAGAAGATCTCCAGGGTCCCTGACAGCTTTGAAACTGGCTATGATTAAGATGACCCTCAACTGGAGGGAAGTGAAGGGTCGAGGGGAGAGCAGATGCTGATCCCTTCATCCTCAAATTGGTTTTGATCCTCTCAGTATGGAAGGAAAAAAGCCACACTAGCAGATGGGGGTGGGGGCCGAGAGATGAGGTGCCTTAATGACTGTCGATGGTGAATATTAAACAGGAGAAAAGTTGGCAGCATTGAAATGAGGCTCGTTAAGAGACACATAAATTAACAGGATTTTTAGATCTGGTGGAACTGTAGCTTGATGTGAATCCAACAACTGGAATTCTGTTCATTTGTAGCAAATTGTTCCCATGATGCCCTCTGGAATATAGTAGAGGGATAGGGTGGAGGGGAGAGGTTTTTTCCTATCTTTTCTGGACTGGGTGGAAGGGGGTGGCACAGGATGAATCATCACCCCACCCATCTCTTTCCCAGGAGAGTGTAAGATTTTTTTTTTTGGTTTTTGCAAAGCAATGGGGCTAAGTGACTTGTCCAAGGTCACACAGTTAAGAAAGTATTAAGTGTCTGAGGCTGGATTTGAGCTTAGGTCCTCCTGAATCCAGGGCCAGTGCTCTATCCACTGTACCACCTAGCTGCTCTGAGAATGTCAGTTTTTAAAGAGTAAGGACTGTCTCACTTTTGTCTGTGTCTCTGGCATCTGGGACACTTTGTAGGTGTTTAATACAAATTTGTTGATTCATCCCTCCTAGGGCTACTAATGAGATTTCTAGTCATTTTGGTGATGGTGATGAGGAGGTGAACATCTCCAATGTCCCCATTTACAGGGTAGCTTCTTCTTCATGAGGAAGGTGGTAAAAGAATGTTTGTCCCTGTTTTGAAGATGAGGAAACTAAGGCAGAGAGAAGGGGAAATTATATGCTCGGGGTTACTCAGAAAGTAGCAGGCAGCAGACTAGAACTCAAAGCTTTTATCTGGAACACGGGCTGAAGTCCCCAGACAAAGGCGTCCCAGAAACATCCAAAAAGACTTTGAGAATTGGGGGGAGAGGACTCTGCATGACAGGAAGAGTTCCAGTTAAGAGTTTTGAGTTCCAGAAGTACTTAACTGTATCACTCCAAGGTTGCTGGCTGAGTCCAAATCCTAGGCCAGAACTCCTCATTGCACCTGGAGAACTGAAAGCCTCCAAGAAGTCAGATGACCCCCCCCCCCCAATCAGGGTCAATGTAGACAGGATTTCTGTTCAGAC
The DNA here is from genome assembly GCF_037893015.1 of Macrotis lagotis. Classification (NCBI taxonomy): domain Eukaryota; kingdom Metazoa; phylum Chordata; class Mammalia; order Peramelemorphia; family Peramelidae; genus Macrotis; species Macrotis lagotis. The sequence continues at coordinate 28,311,522 of NC_133659.1, forward strand.
AAGAGTTGATGGTCTCTGACATTCTATTACTCTCTGATTTCTTGCCAATGCCTCCTTCCTTAGAGCATGCACCAACACAATGGATAGAATACTGGACCTGGAGTGAGGAAGACTTGTGTCCAGCCTCAGCCTCTTATGTAGTGTGGCCCTGAGAAAGTCATTTGAACTCTGTTTATTTCAATTTTCTCAACACTAAAATAGTAGCAACGAGTACCATATTGTTGTGAGGATCAAATAAGTTATTTGCAAAAGTGCTATAGAAATATTTTTCCTTCCCTTTTTCCTTCTTTCCTTTCCCATCCAGACTTTTCATGATCCAAGTTTCTACTCTAACCCCCAAAGTCCCTTCAACCCCCTCAACTGCAATGCAGAGGCAACCTCCTCTTCGTACTTGTCAGCCGACATTAAGTTTAAGGTTACATTTTGAGGCTATCCTCCCTCCCTCTGGAGTCCTGCTTCCCTTTATCTCTTAACAGTAGCTATAATTCTTTCTTATTAGTCTTTTTTCCCCCAAGGCACCTTTCATCACACCAGCTCACTCACCTCTGCCCTGCTTCCAGATAAGCAGTCATCAGGTAGAATACTGATACCTTCCCTGGGAAGCAAAGCATAAGAGAGGACAGAGAAGGGTATTCTGAGATTCCCATAAACCACCAAGCTCAAAGGCCCTGAGTCTGGGTCTCAATCACTTCTATAAATGGAAGGAGTCAAATTAGATATTGATCTCAAAGGTCTCTTCCAGCTCTAGCTGAGTGACCATCTCTGGTTGATCTCAGATTCTTCCCTCTCCCTCATTCCTCATCCTAATCTGTGGTCAAGTCTAGTTCTTCCACAAAATTTCTCTCTTCCATCTCCCTTCTCTATTCCCTTGGCTGCCTCCCCAGGACAGACCCTCATTTCTACTTACCTGGATGATTGCTCTTGACATAGTCTTACCTTAGTCTAATTGGCCTCCCTACTTCCCTCCTTTCTCCCTTCCATGATTCACCTTATTGAAAAAAATCATCTTCCAAATACACATCTATGTCATCCCCCTACTGACAAATCTTTGGTGATTCTCCATTGCCTATGGAATAAAATACAAATTTGTTAGTCTACCATTAAAGCCCCTTTACAATCTGGCAAAGATGAGATTCCTTACCCTCAATTTGCTTAGAAGCTATGGGAGGGATACAAGAGATAAAAAGATAGGTAAATAAAGAGTATTTTTGTTGTTTCAATATTTCAGTTGTGACTAACTCATCATGACCCCATTTGGGATTATGTTGGCAAAAATAATGGAGTGGTTTGCCATTTCCTTCTCAATATATAAAATGACATTTAACCACTATGTAGTATTGAAAATCTCTCCCCAGATAGTCTGTTCAACATAAAGGCCCTGTAAACCCTCAGGGGTCCTATGCTCACCACAATGCTTTCTTCCCTTCCCACTGGGCAGAAGTGTTGTCTAGGTGACAGTGAAGATATGTGAATTTATGACTTTTCCCAATGAAAATCAGTTCTGAGCTTCCAACGACTGGCCAAAACCCATTCCCTTCTTAAATTTACTATATTTCATTAAGCCTTAGTCGAATGACAAATGACTCTTAACCAAAGACAGCCCTGCTTAGATGCCATATGCAGTGTTTTTAATTGGGTAGGCCATCGATAGGCAAACGAGCAGTACATAATAACAAGAGAACAGTAATATGTAACAATGCCTACCAAGCAGTTGCAGCCCCATTGCTTTCCTATGGCTATTTGGACCCAAGAGTTGTAGTAAACATACAGCTCAAGTCCTTCCCAAGTCAGCAAAAAACAAAAAAGTATAAACGGTGATTGTTTTCCACAAGAGATTTGAATCATCTTCCCAACAGCACTGGTCATCAGATATAGAAGCAGAGACTCTCTAGATTGATATGTTGGCTTGGAATATAGAATTCTAGGTCTGTTGTGAATGATCTTGGCTGTCTCGTCACTGGCAGACACCTCTGACCAATTCTTGCCTTGGCAAATCATCCATGAGCAGAATGAGTGAAATCAGCAGCTGGTCCTAGAATGGAGCATAGCCATTGCATTATAATCTGCTATCCCTCTGCCTCACCTTTAACCTTGAGCCCCCTAGCCCTCTGTAGTAGCTGGGTCGTATCGCTTCCATTTCCCAGTCCAAAACCACCACTGTCCTGATAAGTAGAGGGGTAGAAGATGTAGGTTAAGGGAGTTATATCTGCAAAGTGATATTAAAAAGGTTAGAGAATAAATGGGAAGGTCAAGAAAGGTCTCACTGCTAAAGGAGGTGACCTCTCCTCCTCCCCCCACTTTAGATTGCAAGCTCTTTGAGACTGGCTACTGCTATTTTTCATTGTTGCATCAACCATGCTGAGCACAGGGTTCTGAAAATGTTAGTTGTTTGGTGCATTAATAATACCTCACATTTCTATGGCACTTTAAGGTGGACAAAACACTTTGATCATGGAAGACCAGTGATGGAGGCATTACCTCCATCAGGAAGGCAGAGCATTGATCTGTGGGAAAGGAAGATGGAAGTTGAGGCCAATAGCTAGAAGAAGCTTCTCTCCCTCTCAGAGGAGGGAACTGAATATATATGTCTACTGACTCAAGGGAATTGGATGTATGCCTACTAATTCAATGGTTCACGTGCCTTCCATTATGCCAGAACAGCAAGCATTATTCCTGAAATGCCCCTCCCACTGACAATATTCCTGACTGATATCATGTTTGATGTCTATCCTGCATGTGTTGGAGAATGAGAGGAACAAAGTGGATGCTTCTACCCCTGTATCTATATAAATAACTAAAAACTTACTTTACAATGATTTTTGCCTGCTTGTAATTGCTCATATTAATTGAAAGAGTTGATAGATGTCTTTAGGGGAATATTTCTATCTAATTAGGTGATATTTCATCTGTATTTTTCCAATAGAAACAGAATTAAAATATAGCACTATCTTCAGAAATACCTACCATGTAGCAGAAGCTTAATTTTAATGTGATGTGATTAGGCACTAGGGTTATGAAGCCTCATGAGCTCCAGGAAGGAGTCACTGAAGCTTTGGAAACTCCCGGAAGGGAGGAGACATAACCAGTCCTAGAGAAAATGGTCCATATGGCTCTCTGAAGCCCCAATTGTTGTATTTTCCTCACCATAACAGTTTTTGCTCATACCATTCTCCTCATGTTCATGTCCCTTGTCCCTGCTATATTCCTCCCTTGTCCTTCCCAAACCTTGTTGGTCCTTCACTGGATCAGTTGGGTTGTAGAGTAACAGAGTTCATCGAGTTTGACTCTTTCATTTAATAGATAAGCATCCTGAGGCCCAGTAAGGTAACAAATGACTTTCACAGGCTCACACAGCCAGTGACTGAGGCAGGATTCAAATTCATCTCTTCCTGACTAGACTTCTTCCAAGTCTATCTACTCTGTCCTTCAGAGGTCACTTAGTACAGTTTCAGCCATGGAACAGGAACTAATAGCTTTGGCAAGCTCGCCATCTCACTATTTCAGTTTGGGACAGCTCAGATTGTTAAAGGTCCAGTTCCAGGATCACTGCCTCCAGGAAGTCTTCCTAAATATTTTGATCCTTAGGAATTGCTTCTTTCTCTGGTCCCCATCACTTGACCCTCAGTTTAGGATTCCAGGATCATAGATTTAGAGTTGAAAAAGACTTCAAAGGCTATTTAGTTCAATCCCCTCATATTATGAATAAGATGACCCTGTCTTGTTATTTCTTTACCTAATAATAATGATGAAGATGATGATGATGATGATGATTATAGTAGCTCATATTTAATACAACATGGTTTCAGGAAAGATCTTGAATCAAAAAGCTTGGAGTCCAATTCCAACTCTGCCATTTTACTAGCTACATGAATGTGGAAGATGAGTGGGGAGATGTGGCATGAAAGACCTGGATCCATCCCTTTCATTGTTTCATATAGCCCAATAATATTACATTGCATTCATAGCTATTCCTCAGTGAATATACCCTCACCTTATTTCTAGTTCATTAATACAACAAAAAAGACCTACTGTCAACATGTTTGTATATACAGATTCTTTCCCTCTCTTTTAGATCTCTTTGTGGTGAATGTCTGATAGTGGTATGTCTGAGTTGTAAGGTATACACAGTCTAGTGACTCTTTGGATATAGTTCCAAATTGCTTTCCCTAATGGTTGGGTAGAAGATTCATGCTCCACCAGACTGGCACTAGTGTACCAGTCCTCTCACAGCCTCTTCAACAGTTGTCATTTCTTTTTTCCCCCTTCATCTTCATCAATCTGTTAAAAATGAGATGAAGGGGCAGCTAGGTGGCACATGGGGCAGCTAGGTGGCACAGTGGATAGAGCACCAGCCCTGGAGTCAGGGGTACCTGAGTTCAAATCCAGCCTCAGACACTTAATAATTACCTAGCTGTGTGGCCTTAGGAAAGCCACTTAACCCATTTACCTTGCAAAAACAAACAAACAAACAAAATGAGATGAAGCCTCAAAGTTCCTTTAATTTACATGTCTTATTTTCTTAGTGATTTGAAGAATTTTTATATGGTGGCTGATGGCTTACCTTTTTTATCATTGAAAACTGTTCAAATCCCTTTTCATGATATATCTGTTGGAAAATCATTCTTCATATAAACTTTGTATCAGTTACTTCTATATCTTGGTTATCAGACCTTTGTCAGAGAAATGTGCTGCAAAGATTTTCCTCCTAGTCAGTTACTTTCCTTCTAATTCTCATTACATTGACTTTGTTTATGCAATAAGTTTTCAATTTATGTAATCAAAAATTTCCATTTGATATTCTGTGATATTCTTTATCACTTACTTGGTCAAGAATTATTTCCCTATTAAGTATTAAGGTATTTTGTTTTCTTTTTCTGATCCTCAAGTTTATGGTATAACCTTTTACATATGCCTTGTATTCAATAAGAGTTTATCTCAATGTATGAGGTAATATGTTGGTTTAAGCCTAATTTCTTCTGTGCTGAATTATTTTCCCAGCAGTTTTGTATAGTGAGTCCTTACTGTATTTGGGATCTTTGTTTTTAAGAAATACTATGATACTGTACTTTCTTGTCTCTGGTTCTTAGAAATCTAATCTGTTTCACTGACTTAGCTTTTCTATTTTTTTTAAACCAGAATCAAAGTTTTAAATTTTTTTTGAATAATTTATTGTTTTGATTTTGAGTTTTACATCCCCCCCTCAATCTCGCTTCCCTCCCCCCACCCTCCACAGAAGGCAGTTTGCTAGTCTTTACATAATTCCCATAGTATGCATTGATCTAAGTTGAATGTGAAGAGAGAGAAATCATATCCTTTTTTTGAGTTTTAATATTTAATATTTATTTATTCTCATTTTGTACAAATGTTTTTTTATACATTAATAAAATATTCTTGTTTAAGAGTAAACAAAATACTCCCTTCCCTCCAAAAATATAGACTCGCTTAAGCGATAAAGTAAAGGGGAGAGGAAAAAAATTAAAATTAAAAAAATAATAGTAATAATTGTAAGTATTGCCAGGTGGCACAATGGGTGGAGGACCAGCCCTGGAGCACCTGAGCCCATATCCAGCCCCATACACCCAACAATCACCCAGCCGTGTGACATGCAAGCCACCCCAACCCCACTGACCTTCAAAACCAAAAAAAAAGAAAAAAAGACCCAAAATAAAATAAAATAGTAATAATAGTAGGGGTGGCTGTGTGGCAGACAGAGCATTGGCCCTTGAGCCAGGAGCACCCGGGTCCAAATCCGGCCTCAGACACTCAACGATCACCCTGCTATGCGGCCCCAGGCAGGCCCCCCAGTCCCATTTGCCCTGCACCCCCCAAAAAATAATAATAATAAAAAATGTGCTTCAGTCTTTGTTCCAACACCAACAACTCTGTCACGGGTGGATCACGTTCTTTATGATAAGTCCATCACAAAAGTTACTTCCATATTTTTCCACTGTTGCCATTGCTGATTGCAACTCCCTCCTTTTGTATTTCTCCACTACCATGTACTATATTTTCTTTCTCCTTTCACTCTGACTCTACTGTAGGGTAGTTGAGTGGTGCAGCAGACAGATCCGTGGTCCTGGGGCCAAGAGGCCCTGAGCCCCCATACCACCCCTTAGGCCCAGCATCCACCTGGCCCTATGGTCCCGGACAGGCCTTCCAATCCCAGCCCCTTGCAAGAAGTAAAAAAGAAAATGTGTTATATCTGACCACTCTCCCCCCATGGTCCATCCTCTCCTCCTTTATTCACATCCCCACCCCTTTCCCCTGTCCCCCTCCTCTCCTTCTTACTCCAGATGTCTATACCCCATTGAGTATATATATGCTGTTTCCTCTCCTAGCCACCTCTGATGAGAGCGAAGATTCCCTCATTCCCTCTTGCCTTCCCCCTTCCATATTATTGCAATAGCTCATTGTAAGAAAGAAAAATCTTATATGACATATCTTACCCTATTCCCCCTCTCCTTTTTCTTTCTCCCATTACATTTCCCTTTTTTTCTATTGACTCCATTTTTACACCATATTTTATCTGCAAAATCAGCTTTTTCCTGTGCTTCAACTATAAAAGCTCCTTCTACCTGCTCTATTAACTGAGAAGGTTCATATGAGTATTATCAGTGTCATTTTTCTATACAGGAATACATGCAGTTCATCATCATTAAGTCACTCATGTTTTACCCTTCTCCTCTGCTCTCTATGCTTCACCTGAGTCCTGTATTTGAAGATCAAACCTTCTGTTCAGCTCTGGCCATTCCAACAGGAACATTTGAAATTCCCCTGGTTCATTGAAAGTCCATCTTTTTCCCTGGAAGAGGACATTAATTTTTTTTTAGGTTTTTGCAAGCCAAATAGGGTTAAGTGGCTTGCCCAAGGCCACACAGCTAGGTAATTTTTAAGTGTCTGAGACTGGATTTGAACCCAGGTACTCCTGACTCCAAGGCCGATGCTTTATCCACTACGCCCCCTAGCCACCCCCAGGACATTAATTTTTGCTGGGTAGTTGATTCTTGGTTGCATTCTAAGCTCTTTTGCCTTCTAGTATATTATATTCCAAGCCCTACAAGCTTTTAATGTAGTTGCTGCTAAGTCCTGTGTGATCTTGACTGCAGCTCCACAATATTTGAATTGTGTCCTTCTGGCTCCTTGTAATATTTTCTCTTTGACTTGGGAGTTCTGGAACTTGGCTATAATATTCCTAGGGGTTGGTTTTTTTGGGATCTCTTTCTTGGGGGGATCGGTGTATTCTCTCCATTTCTATTTTGCCCTCTGCCTCTAGGATATCAGGGCAATTTTCCTGTAGTAATTCTTTGAAAATGATGTCAAGGCTCTTTTCCTGATCATTACTTTCAGGTATTCCAATAATTTTTAAATTATCTTTCCTAAATCTGTTTTCCACATCAGTTGGTTTTTTTCAATGAGATGTTTCACATTTTCTTCTAATTTTTCGTTTTTTTGGTTTTGAAGTAATGAGTCCTGATTTCTCATAAATTTAGCAATCTCTCTGAGTTTTATTCTTTGTCTGAAGGATTTGTTTTCCTCAGAGAGTTTTCTTATCTCTTTTTCCATCTGGCCAACTTTGCTTTTTAAAGCATTCTTCTCCTCAATAACTTTTTGAACTGTTTTATCCATTTGACCTAAGCTGGTTTTTAGCATGCTATTTTCTTCAACATTTTTTTTGGATCTCCTTGACTAGGCTGCTGACTTCATTTTCATGTTTTTCCTGCATCTCTCTCATTTCTTTTCCCAGTTTTTCTTCTAACTCCCTTATTTGATTTTCAAAGTCTTTTTTGAGCTCTGTCATAGCCTGATCCCAATTTCTGTTTTTCTTGGAGTCTTTAGATACAGGAGCTTGTGTTTCCTCATCTTCAGCCTGAGTATATTGATCCTTCTTGGGATCATAGATAATGCATCTCTCAATGGTGTTCCTCTTTTTTCTCTGCTTTCTCATTTTCCCAGCCTAAGCCTGTTTTGGGGGTGCTTCCTGAGCTTTTGGGACAGTCCCACAAGGGTCTCAGTGTGTGAGGCTCTGTCCTCCCTCCTGGTCTGTGAATGACCATATGTGCCCCCCTCTGCCACAGGGCTGAGGTGGGGGGTGGCCCTGCTGTTCTATGGGGGGGGCCTAGACTGTGATCAGGATCTGAATGTGTTCAGATCCCCAGAGTCCTGTTCCAGGGGCAGAGGACAGAGCTCGGCAGTCTCTCTTCACTTCCCTCCCTCAGCTCAATGGGCTCATGCCCTGGGGGCTCCTGCTTACTGACTCACCTGCTTCTGGTTCCTGCATCTGGACTGCCTTGGCCACGCTGCTCGCTGTGTGCCCTGAGGGCTGGACTTCATGTGCTTGCTCTGGCAGAGATCCCCCTGCTGTTAGCCCAATTTGTGCTGGTGCTCCCTGGGGCGTAGCTCAGGAGACTCCCCTGGTGCTGTGAGCCATGGCTCCCAGTGCCCTGGGGCTGCCTCGGGGAGGCTGAAATTCTTTCACTCTGGCGGGCCTCTGGCGGGCCACCCCTCTGGCGGCTGCCCCTCCAACCCCAGGGAGCAGAGCCTTTCTGCTCTTTTCTGGGTTACCTTGAGTAGGAGAACTGCCTCACTGGGTCCCTCTGTGGCTTCTGTCTCTCGAAAATTAAGTTAAAGTCCTTAGTTTCGAAGATTTATGAGAGAGCACCTAAGACACGATCCACTCTTGTTGCCACCTTGGCTCCACTCCCCCCCCCCAAGAAATCCTATCCTTAAGGAAGAAACATATAGTATGAGATATAGCAGAATTACAAAATAAGATAACATTTTTTTAAAAAAATTAAAGGTAATAGTCCTTGGTCTTTGTTCAAATTCCACAATTCTTTCTCAGGATACAGATGGCATTCTCCATCACAAAAAAACCCAAAATTGTGCTTGATTGTTGCCCTGTTGGTATGAGCAAATCCATTAAAGTTGATCATTACTCCCATGTTGCTGTTAGGGTGTACAATGTTCTTCTGGTTCTGCTCATCTCACTCAGCATCAGTTCATGCATGAATAATTTATTTAAAAATTTTCCAATTACATGTAGAGATAGTTTTCAACATTCATTTAGTAAAATTCTCTTCCTCCCTCCCTTTGCTCCTCCTTCCTCAAGACAAACATATTTCGATATTAGTCACACTGTGAAAAAAGGAATCAGGACAAAAGGGAAACGCTATGAGAAAGGAAAAAAAAATTAAGTGAAAAACAATATGCTTTGATCTGCATTCAGACTCCATAGTGTTTTTCTCTGAATGTAGATATCGTCTCCCATCACAAATCTTGGAGAATTGTCTTTGATCACAGTATTGCTAAGAAGAGCTAAGTCCATCATAAATGATCAACACACTATGCTGTTGTTCCTATGTACAATGTTCTCCTGGTTCTGCTCACTTCACTCAGTATCAGTTCATGTAAGTCTTTCCAGGTTTCTCTGAAATCTGCCTGCTCATGATTTCTTATAGAATAATAGTATTCCATTACATAGATGGCCAGATGGTACAGTGGATAGAGTCCCAGCTCTGAATTCAGGAGGACCTAAGTTCAAATGCGACCTCAGATACTTGTTACTTAGTAACTGTGTGACCTTGGGCAAGTCACTTAACCCTGTTTGTTTCTCATCCAGGGCCATCTCTAGTTTTCCTGATCCCTATCTGGCCACTGGACCCAGATAACTCCAGAAAAAGTGAGGCTAATGACCTAGTACAGCATCCCCTGAATCAAGTCCAATTCATGTACTTGTCATGGCATCATCTCCCTGATATCATGCTCTTCTTCGAGAATGAAAAACAAAAATCATCATTCTATTACATTCATTTATATAACTAGTTGAGCTCTTTCCTAACTGATGAGCATTCCTTCAATTTCCAACAGAATCAAATAGTTTTGATAATTACTGACTTGTCAGATTTTTGGTATTGCTAGACCTCTTTTTTATCCATTTTTTTAAAAAAATTACCATTTAAATGTAACCATTAATATTCTTGACATTTTGTTTCTCTAGTTGAAGCTATTTTTCATTCTAGTTCTATGAAATCTGTCTTTGATAGTTTGATTGGTAGTTTAGATAGCACTGTTATTTTTATCATATTGGCATGCCCCAACTATGAACAATGGATGTCTTTCCAATTATTGCCTTTCTTTACTTCTGAAAATATGCTTTGTAGTTGTATTCTCATACTTCATATATTTTGATATATATTCAAATATTTTATATATTCTATAGTGATTTTTGAAATTTTTCTCTCTTCTTGCTGTTTTTTTAGTAATATACAGAAAGACTAATGATTTTATTTGCCATATTTTGCCATTTTTATTGAAGTAATTTTATCTTATTTTTTATTTATTTTATTTACATCTTTTAGGGATCTTCTAATAATTATATTTCTTCTTGCCTATCCTTGATCTATGAAAACCTTTATCTTGCTTTATTGCTATAATCAATGTTTCTAGAACTATAATAATAGTGAAAAATTATAAAAATAATAGTGATGACAATAGACATCCGTGATTTATCCCAATCTCATTAGAAAGACCTCTAGCATTTCTCCATTATGCATAAAATTTTCTTCTGGTTTTAGATGGATAATATTTACCAAATTAAGGAATGTTTTGTTTATTGCTATACTTAAAATTTTATTTTTGTCTTAACATAAAGAGTTGTTTTATTTTGTAAAATATGAATAGTCTCTGCATATTTGTATTCAATCTTCTCTTGTCTGTTCCAGATATGAAAGAAGCTCAGGAAATGCCTGTTCCCTCCTCTCCTTCCACTATGTATATATAATCTTTTTATCGTACACCTCAATTATGGAAAGAAATAAGTTCTTTTTCATTCTTCCTCACTTCTTCCCTTATCTATTATTTCTCCCTTTTTCTTCCTTTCTACTAATTACTAGAAGAGAATTAAATCACACCCATTCCCTATGTTATTTAAATTCCTTTCTCTGGAGGACTTAGAGAAAGTGAGATTCTATATTTGTTTTTATGGGGGTTTTTTTTTTCCTTTTTTTGGAGACTAGGTATTCCTCTCTCACCCAGGTTGGAAATGCAGTCTTTTTTGTCTCCTGAATTTACATTTCAAAGTTCCTACTCAAATGTTTTTTTTTCCAACCTGAATGCTTGGCTGTTCTCTATTCTATTGAAGATCCATTTTTCTTATAGCAAATGTCCAGTTTTGCCAAGATATTCTTGGTTTAAGCTTTTATCATTTTGCCTTTTAAGATAATGTATAATAAGAATTTTCCCCCATCTCTAACATAATTGTAAAATAGTCTCATGTGATCTTCACTGTGGCTGTTGGGTATGTAAACCCTTTGTTTTTGACTGTTTGCAAGACTGTTTTTCTTTGACTTAGCAGCTGTAGATTTTGGCTTTATGTTACTGGCAACTTTCAGTTTGGGGGTTCTTTTGAAAGGTATTTGGTGCATTCCCCCCCCCCTCTATTTTCAGTTTGTCTTCTAATTCTAAGAGATCTGAGCAGTTTTCTTTTGTGATTTCTTGAAATATGATATTTAGGTTTTTAGTTTGGTCATGTTTTTCAGGAAGTCTAGTGTTTCTTAAATTGACTCTTTGAACTGTTTCTCAAGTCAATTGATTTTTCTATCATTTATCATTTACGTTTTTCAATTTTTTTGCTTTTGTTCTAATATTTCTTGAGTGTTTGCTTCTATTTTTTTCAGGAAATATTTTATATTTGCAGAAGGTTTTCATTCTTCCATTTTAAGTTATTTGTTCACCTTGCATTACTTTTCCCCCTCTGGAGTTCTTATTTCAACTTTTTGCTTAATTTTTCAATCTACAACCTTTTTTCTTCCAGTCAATCTTGCAGTTCTTATAGTCAATCAATTTTTTTTGTGGTTCTCCTTGTACTTGTGCAGAGTTCCTCTTTTCATATGAACTTACCTCTTGGGTTTCTCTTAATTCACACTATTCTTTATCATATTTGGGGCTTTTCCCCTTTTGTTGATTTTTTCCCAGGTGTAGCTCCTTGTTCTATCTTTTTTAATTTTAATTTTTTTATATTTCTTTCTTTCTGAGTTTTACAATTTTTCCCCTAATCTCATTTCCCTCTCCCCACCCCCCACAGAAGGCAGTCTGATAGTCTTTACTTGTTTCCATGGTGTACATTGATCTAAATTGAATATGATGAGAGAGAAATCATATCCTTAAAGGAAAAAAAGATAAAATAATAGGAGATAATAACAGTTTTTTTTTTAAATTAAAGGTAGTAGTCTTTGGTCTTTGTTCAAACTCCTCAATTCTTTCTCTGAATACAGATGGTATTCTCCATCTCAGATAACCCAAAATTGTCCCTGATTGTTGCACTGATAGAATGTGTAGCTCCTTTTTCACTGCTTAAAGGCTTCAGGTCCATTTACTGGGATTTGCACTAGCTTCCTGGTGCAAATTTTCTCCTAGCATCTGCTGGGTTCTGATCTCTTTCATTTTTTTATTGTATTGTATTGTATTTTTTAGGTTTTTGCAAGGCAAATGGGGTTTAGTGGCTTGCCCAAAACCACACAGCTAGGTCATTATTAAGTGTCTGAGGCTGGATTTGAACTCAGGTACTCCTGACTCCAGGGCCAGTGCTCTATCCACTGTGCCACCTAGCTGCCCATGATCTTTTTTATTTTTATTTTTATTTTCATAGTTTCATGTCTATCTCATTGGTAAGGTTTGTTTAGCTGCTTCTTTCTTCATGAATCCTTTTCTGCTCTCCTTCTAAATCTCCCAGATAAAAGTCTCCTCCTTAATTTTTTTTAACAATACTTGCCTGGATGTCTCTGCACCTCCTTTCACATCCTTTTGTACCTAATATCAACAAATCATAGAATTTGAGAGTTCAAAAGGAGTGACTATAACATGCCAGATAAGTAATCATATAGAGCATTCACTTGAAGACCTCCAAGAAAGTGGATCACATGACCTAATGAGATAGCCCATTTCACTTTGGGGCAACTCCAATTGTCGGGAAGTTCTTCCTAATGTCATGTCCAAATCTACCTCTTTGTAACTTCAACCCATTATTTCTGTCCTCAAAGACTAAACAGAATAGATGATACTTTCCCCAGTAGCTTGCAATTTCCTTGGAGGCAGGGACTGCATTGTTTTCATCTTTGTAACTCTAAAACTGAGGGTGGTGTATCCATCATGAATTGGAGGGGACTGGTTTAGACCTCTGATGTCATCAGTGTGGGAAGAATTCCTGTTGTAGAACGTGTCGACCCATTAATGCAGAGAAGCAATTGGAACTAATTGTGTTTGGACTGGGGAATGAAAAGATGACATGATTTGTCTTTGATCACACAGCTAATATTTATCAGGAACAAGGTTTGAGCCCAGGTTTTCCAGATACCAAGGTCTGACCCTTAAGCCCTCACCACTCTCTGTGTTCCACTATACACAGTCAGCATTTAGTCAATGTTCATTGAATGGAATTGAGTTGAAATAAGTCACTTTAGATAGCTGGGCAGCCCTGACCCTCTACAGTCTAGCTTCCTTAATAGTGTCAAGTCTTCCCTGGTGCCAGATGGGGGGAAAAGGGGGGAAAAGTTTGGAGAGGTGTGGGAGGTTTCAATGTACATAGTAGGTGCTTAATAAATGTTAGCAGATTAGTTCCCATTCATCTCAGCCTTGGGATCAGCTCCATTAGACACTCTGGTACCATCAGGTTTGGCTTTGAGTTTTGTTCTCATTTGCATCTCAACTCAGAGCTAGAATCCTCAGGACAAGGAGGGGTTTGCCCAGCCCCCTCCCCACATGGGCTGTGCCTAATCACTGGCATGTGTTGGCCCTGCCTCAGGCAGGGTACTACAGTTACACTGATGCTGTCTCATCAATCTGAGGGGTCTCAATAATTAAGGCATTTCCAAGTCCACTCCTGGAGCTGAGAGTGGTCAGAATCCTTCCCAGTAGAACAGATGGTTGATTCCGTGGAAGTGTTAGGTGACAAAGATTACAGTGTCAGCACTTCAGTACCATCCAGAGGGGAGCAGGTTAGAGTCTCAGTTGCAGCCCAGAGGGGGCTGTATTGTTCTTTCCAGTCTTCCAGGCTGATATAACACTAATATATGTTATATGTAGGTTATTTTATTGAATCCTCCCAATAATCTAGGAGGTGAGGGGGTAGATGCTGTTGCTATCCCTATTTAATAGAAGGAGAAACTGAGGCTAAGAAATGTTAAGTGAATCATACAGTCAGTAATTGTCTGAGATGGGATTTGAACTCAGATTTTCCTGAATCCAAGCCTAGCATGGTATTCACTGTGCCACCCAGATGCTTCTTAAGTGGTCCTGTTGGATACCATCCAACACACACACTAAAGAATTCACAAATATGATGCCCATTCAGGTATATGACTATTATATATATATATATATATACATATATATATACATGTGAACACATGTATGTGTGCCCACATATGTCACATGTAGCTATATATGTATATATGTCTGTGAATACACATACACATAAGGATACACCTATAACTATGATCCCCGGGTAAGCAGAGGCACATGATCTAATTAGAGAAGGTGGATGCATGTCTACATTCACACACATGCACAGGGAAGCAGTCATGAGGAAAAACTTCCTTCCAGTAAAAAATATCTAAAAACACAATGAGCTGCTTAGGAAGTAGTGATTGCTCTGTTGCTGATGGCTTCCAGGGACCCTATACAAGAGAAGATTTGTCCTCAAGTTTGATTTTAAAGAAACTCCCTTAGGGGTCCCATCTAACTCTGAATTTTTCCAGGCAATGTTTGTGGTTGAGAGAGTGCTGAGCCCAGGACCAGGTGAGTTGGGTTCAAATCTATCCTCTAACATTCATGAGCTATACAACTTGGGGCAGGTCCTTTTACCTTTCTTGAAAAATGGGAACAAGAATCCTCCCTCTCCTTCCTTATCTCTGGGTTTTTTGAATGAAGAGACTGCCAACCTTAAAGAGCTAGAAAAAAGGAAGATATCATTAGGAAATGTGGTGTAGGAAGGTCTGCACTCAACCAAACATGCGCATACCAAAAATGCAGGCAGACATGTCTTTCCAAGCCCAGGAGCACATTTTCTTGTCATTGAGATGACAATGGCTTCCTGAGGCTTGGTGGCACCATATCACAAACTCCGGAAAGGTTTGCCCTGCGAGATAGAAATGCTTTGGTAACAGGTTAGGTTTCCTTTCCAGGAATAAACCTAGCAAGGAGAAACTCATGACTTGGGAATGATTTTTTTTGGTGATCCATGAGCCAAAGAATAAGAAATGACCTTGGTCCTCCTCCTTTGTAGTGATGAGTCAGAGTGGATAGACATCACCTTGGCTGTTGACTCCCAAAACATCAGTGACAAATGGCACTATATTTATTAGCTGGAAGAAGTGAGCCACGCCGATATTGACCTTCTTGCCATATAAAAAACCATAAGGAAATTCATCCTAGTGAAAAAATGGTGCATGTGTTCTCTCTTTTTTTTTTTAGGTGGTTTTTTTTTGCAAGGCAAATGGGGCTAAGTGACTTGCTTGAGGCCACACAGCTAGGTCATTATTAAGTATCTGAGGCTGGATTTGAACTCAGGGACTCCTGACTCCAGGGCCTGTGCTCTGTCCACTGTGCCACCTAGCCATTCACATGTTCTCTTTTGAGAAGATAGTGAGTTTGAAGATAGCAAAAAAAAAACATTATTTCATGGGCTACCTGGTCATCTGGCCTTCAGTACTAAAGGAGGGAGAAATAAAAAGTCTTCCATGAAAATAGTAGCCTAACCTATGCTCACGTCTTTTTTTCTCATGCTTAATACTAGTTTTCCCCAATTACATGTAAAAAATAGTTTTTACCAGTTACTTTTATAAGATCATGAGTTACAAATTTTCTTCCAAAGGGGGCAGGTGCCTGTCCCAGACCCACAGGAAGAACAGCCCTAAAGCAGAATGTTATCTCATTTGATCCCCTCTATAACTCTGGGAGTCCGCTGCTATCGTTATCCTTCATTTTATAGGTCAGGAAACCCAGGCACAAAGACTTGCTCAGGATCATACAGCAAGTTAGTGTTGGAGGAAGGATTTGAATTCAAGTCTTCCTAACATCAAGCCTAGCCTGCAACCCATTGACCCAGCTGCCTAACTATGTGATTCTGGGCAAGTTACTAATCTCAGTGCTCCAGGGATCTTTTGAAGACTGTAAGCCAGAGAACACAGATCAGATTTGCACTGGTGGAGGAAATTTCCACACCAGGAATTCCTCTGACTTCTGGGATCATTAGGTCCAGAACCAGACAAACAAACCCTCTTTCAGCATCATCCTGGGGAACGAAGGGCAGTTCACTAAAAAACCTGTGTGTATTCTGACAACCATATATTTACTTCTTTGGCCCGATGACCTTGTTTGTCACATTCCTTCCAGTCTGAAAAAGAGTCACTGCTCCCTCCCCAAGTGCTTGCAGACCCATAGGGGACGGCAGGAGCTGAGATCTTAAGAATCTGACCTAGAAATAGGATGTGCAGAGAACCAGAGAACTTCTCCCTCCCAGGATGGAACCTGCCCAGGAAGCCAGACAGATTCCCAGGGACCTCATCCCCGGGGATGAGGAATCTTCCATCTTCTGAATGAGATAACAGGGCCAGATGGAGCAAAGTGGCAACAAAGCCACTCACTCAGATGGAGAATGAGAACCATGATCAGCGAAGTGATTTTTGGCACAAGAGGCTCATGGTACAAACTTGGACGAAGGGCCCAAGATTCACTATTAATGAGGACAAATGAAAAAACACAACCATGCGGCCATCCAGGCTCTGGTCCTTTGTACAGTCTGGGGAATGAGAAGGGAAGGAGTAAAAGATGAGCTGGAGAAGAACCTTAGGCCAGGGAACATCTGCGCAAGAAGGGACCTAAACGCAGGGAAGGTCAGAACTGGAAGAAACCTTATAGCAAAGGTTGAAGGAACCTTAGAACATAGACACTGAGAGGGAATTTAGGGAAACATAGAAGGTCAGAGCTGGGAGAATCTCTAGGAGGAACAAAGAATGTCAGAGCTGGGAGGGGTCTTAGAACAGGGAAGGTCAGAGCTGGGAGGGGCCTTGGAACAGGGGAGGTCAGAGCTGGGAGGGGCCTTAGAACAGGGGATGTCAGAAATGAAAGAGACCTGGAGTGGAGCTTCAAGATCATCCAGGTAGGTAGATGGCAAAGTGGACAGATCATGGCTTCAGACACTTACTAGCTGTGGGACCTCAAGGGATTCTTCTGTGTCTTGAGAAACACCAGAGTGTTATGAAGATCAAATGAGAAAACATGAAAAGTGTTGGGCAAACCTGATATAAAAACAAACTCCAATTTGGCCCAAATCTCTTATTTTATAGTTGGGGAAACCCAAAAGAGGGGAAATGATTTACCTAAAGTCACAAAGCAAATTAGTGGCATAACTAGCCTAGAATGGAGACTTCTGATTCTTAGCTGAGATATCTACTTTCTTAAGATCCCCCGGCTTGTCTTATCTAAACTCTATCTCCCTCAGAGCTGAGCATAGACTTCCTCATACAGTAAAATGCTTCCTGAATGAACAAGTGCTGTTCTGTAAACAGAGGCGGCCCTGTGATGGACCTTCAGTCAAGAAATTCTAATTGAGTCTTTCTTGTGTGCCCACCCACATGGTGGTCTGAGTTAGGTTGGCAGAGAGCTGAGAAGGGTAGTTAATGTGGTGGATGACAAAGACATGAAGACCCCTTCCCCCCAATGGCCCTAGCCTGGGTGCCAGAGGGTGGAGCTGACCAAGCCTGCACATCTGCCCTGTTTCTGTCTCCTTGGACAGTCATCTATTGGGAGTTAACTTATTCCCTGAGGCAGCTATGATGGGCTGGGAACTGAGATCCTAGAGACTTTGGCTCCATTTATAAGAGATCATATTGACTTCAGATCCCTCTAAAGGTCACCTCCCCCACCCCCATTCCTCTCCAACCAAAATGTCCTCAGGCTTCCTGCTGTCATCCTGTTCAGTCCAAAAAACTCGATGGAGAAAGCTGTTTCTCTTGGCTGTATGGAAGCTATTGCCTCTGACACCCCTTTTTAACCTCAGCCACAAGTCCCCCCATTAGCTTTTCAACCTGTTGCAGTCTGACTTCTGACATCACAGTTCAACCAAAGGTGCTCTCTCTCTCTACAAGGCTACCAATGATCTCTAAATGACCAAATTCTATGGCTATTCCTCAGGACTCATCCCTTTTTGTCAAATGAGCTAGTGTCTGTAAAACACCCAGCAAGCTTTAAAATATAATACAAATATGAATTATTATCGTTGTAATTGTTGCAACCTCTGTGTAACATCTAACACTGTTGACTGACTACCTTCTACTACTGGAGATTCTCTTCTCCCTGGAGCTTCATAACATTACTCTCTTTTTTACTTCTCTTCCTATCTATCTGACCTTCCCTTCTCAGTTTCTTTCCTGTATTATATTATCATTCATGTGCTGTCCCTCTTGTGTGGGTAAATTACAGAGGTCCATCCCAAACCCTCCTCTAGTCTCTCTCTCTCTCTCTCTCTCTCTCTCTCTCTCTCTCTCTCTCTCTCTCTCTCTCCCTCTCTCCCTCTCTCCCTCTCTCCCTCTCTCTTCTCTTGGTCTTTCTCTCTCCCCTCCATTTCTTCTTCTCTCCTTCTCCTCTTAACTCTCATCTGCTCCCATTAGTTTATCATCTCCATTCAGATTAAGCACTTAGCCAAGTTTCAGATACATAGAAGACATTTAACAAATGTTTACTGACTACAGATGATTTCGAGATTCATTTCTCTATTCCCATCTCTTTTCTGAACTTCTGTCTCAAATCTACTTGATGGTACATAATCATCTCAATGGTATCTCAGATCTACTTTGTTCAAAATGCAACACACAAGCAGGAGAAGAATGAATGTCTTAGGATCTCTGATCAGCACAATGACCCTCTATGAATCCAGTCTTATGATAGAGAGGTGGTAGATACCTAGAATAGAATGAGACTTAAAAAAAACATGATCAGTTGAGGCATTTGTTGTGCTTGACTATACATGATGATCACAAGGATTTAGGATTTCTTTTTTCAGTGGAAGAGGCTGGGGGATTGGGTTAGGGAGGAGGTGTATACCTTTCTGGTCCATGGTAGAGGCCACCTTTTTACCTTTCTTTGTATTCTTTGCATTTGTATTAGTACCGTAAATATTTAATACTTGGATGATGATGATGATGTTTATGTTTGTCCTTAGTTCTCAAAGAAGACCATGACATCAGAGAAGCGATGCTATGACATACATGTGAGTGCTAAATCAACAGTCTCACTTTCTTCTTTGAGCCATCTGGGTCTAGTGACCAGATAGGAATCAAGACAACTGAAGATAATCCTGAGGATACAAAGTCAAAAACAAGAGACTTCCTTCCCCCATGGAGTTCAGTAATCCTTCCTCCATCATCTCTCTAAGCTACCCAACTTCACAACAGTAAAGAAAGAAGGCAGAAACCAACATTTTGTCCTCCGATTATACTGCAGACTACACAGACACTAAGAATAAATACAAGAAGAGCTGGGGAAACATCCCCACTTAGAGATGTAAGAACTTGAGCTAGGATGTGCCAGTTACACAGAAAGCAAAGAAGTTTAGAATTTCTAGATTTTCCTTAATGACTAGATCAGTCCCAATCAAAATATCTAATGGAGATATTCCCCAAATTTCTTTAGGAGATGATAGGGGCACATTTAACCTTCTGTGAGGAGATCAAATCTCCTTGCCTAGATGAGTGAATGATATGCTTGGGTGCTAAAAGAACCAGTAGATGGGATGACTGAGCTACCAGAGATCTTTTAATGGTCAGGAGATTGCGTAAGGCAGTGCAGGACTGGAGAGAGGAATAAGTGATGTCATTTTTTTAAGTAAGAGAGGGGGGGAAAAAAGAGTCTTCCAATTGTGCACCAGAGAGTTTGACTCAATTTCTGACCAAATTCTGGGATGTGTATTTAGAGGAATGTTGTGACCATTGAGAAAAGAAAGTGATTGAAAATAGTTTCCAAGATTTTAGTTAGGTATTTCTTGAGGAGTATCAAACTATTCTTATGGGAAAAGCAAGCACCAGCCAATAGTATAATTAGGCAGATTTGGAACTGATGAGATGGAATGACCCAAAGAGTTATCACTGATCATTCCATGTCCACTTGGAAGTATTCAGTGGAGGGTCCCCAGAAGTAGTGCTTGGTGATGAGGAAAAAGGGGGGGGGGTTAGAAGTTGATTAACAATTTATCAGTAACTTAGATAAAGCTATAGAGGCAGATGGCACATTAAACCCAGAGGGAAATATCACACATTGGATAACAAGATAAAGGTGGAATTTATTTAATAGAGTTAAATGTGAAGTTTTCTTCTTGGGTCCAAAAAATTAACTTCACAAAGAAATGCCAATGTCATATTTATATAGCCCACCAAAAATTGCAAGACACATTATTGCATAGATACATGAGGGGGAGGCAAAGTTAGAATAAAGTGGAGTCAGACATTGGCACTGCTCAGGTGACCTGAAGCTGTATAGAGATAGAGCTTCCAGAAGGAAAGAGTTAGACCTCATCATCCCCAACCTGTGCTGAATTCTGGTGCCCCATTGAAGAAGGGACTTAACTAGCTGAAGAACATCTCCCAGAAGAACAATGAGAATGGTGAAGGTTCTGGAGCTTATGGCATAGATATGGAATAGTTGAAGAAACTAGGGACATTAGCCTACAGAGAGAGGAAAACATCAAGAAGAGAAGAGGCAGCTGTCTTTAAGTCCTTCATGGACCATTCTATGGGGCCCCAGAGGGTGGGGGTGAATTGGGGGCTACAAAATGCAATGGATGCAGATTTTAAGCTGGATATTAGGAATAACTCACTAACAATGAGTATTGTCCTCAAGTGGAGAGAGTTGTCTAAGAGATGATGACTCTTCCCATTCTTCTTTTTACAAGGCAATAGGGTTAAGTGACTTGCCCAAGGACACACAGCTAGGTAATTATTAAGTGTCTGAGGCTGGATTTGAACTCAGGTCCTCCTGATTGGGGGCCAGTGCACCACCTAGCTACCCTTCCCTTCCTGTTCTTGAATGTTACTTTCCAAGTGTGTTGTAAAGGGGAATATTTATCACAGTCTCTCTCTTCTCTCTTTTTTGCTCTCTCATTTAATTTCCAATCAAATGCCAAAGTCTGTCAATGATGCCTCTATCATACCTCTTGCATCTGTCCCCTTCTCTCTATTCCCACAGCCAAAACCTTAGTTCTTGCCTCATCATCTCTCCCCTGGATTATTGCAATAACTTCATAACTGGTCTCCCAGATTTCAGTCTTCCCTACAATCCATTCTCCACACAGCTGTCAAATTAACCTTCCTAAAGCACTGTTCTGAACTTGTCACTGTCTTGCTCAAAAATCTCTAATTTTTTCCTATTACCTTTTGGGGAAAAAAAAAACATCTTTTTTCCCCCAACAGGATTTAAGCCCTCTGCAGTTTGTCTCCCACCTGTACTTCCAGATTTCTTGAACATCACTTCCCTTCCTGAACTCCCTGTTCCAGCCCAAGTGGCCTACTATACACCCCCTGAGTTCACCATCCCATCTCCTGTCTCTGCACCTTTGACCAAGCTGTGCCTCCTGCCTAAGATGTTACCTCTGCTACTTAGAATCCTTAACTTCCTTTAGGGAAGGTGCTACCACCACCCAAGCCTCCTAAGAGTCTTTCCTAATTTCTCTGGTGATGGGTTCATGCTTTCTGTGCTTCACATTATTTCACATTTACTTATCTACGTCCATGTTGTATCTACCAAGTGAATTCTTCCATTTTTGTTCTCAGTTCCTGGTACTTAATACTTAATCTGAATGGACTGAATCTGAATTGATTAATCAATCACTATGTTGGAAAGGAGGGCTTTTCAGCAGATAAGTCTCTGAGGTCCCTCTCTGCTCTTCATTTCTACATCTCCATCTTTTCTACATTCTACATGTTCTTATCTCTTTGGCCTCCCTGTCTCAGTCTCTCTATGCTGCAGATTAGTCTCCGCATGCTGCCCAGGTGAGCACGGGGTTAACCATGTCATGTGTCTGTCCAGTCTGTCTTTAGAATCGAGTACTAGTTCATTCCTTAATTGTGTATTTAGAACCTTTCACAACCTCACGTTTTCTTTTCTTTTTGAGGCAATCAGGATTAAGTGACTTGCCCAGGATCACACAACTAGTAAGTGTATCAGCTCCTCCTGATTCCAGATGTGATGCTCTTTCCCTTGATGCCCCTCTGGCATCTTTTTCTAGATTTCGTATATCCGACTCCATGTCATGTACCCTTTCAGTCACATTGGCCTTCTTGTCACTCTACACACAATGTACCATCCGCCATCTCCCTGTCTTTGTTCTGGCTGTCATTCATGTCTGGAACATTCTCCCTCCTTTCCTAAGGAAGGGATGAGGACCATGAATTCTCAAGGTTCTGAGGCAAGGGCAGGGGTGGGGTCCAGATAGTGTAAGGGCTCAACTCTCAAAGGGAGCTGAGTGGGTAGAATTCAATCCTGCTGCAGGTGTTTACTGGCTGGATGATGCTGGGCAAGTCACTTAACCTCACCTGTAATTTCCTTAGCTATAAAATGAGGGGATTGGATTCAATGATCTCCCCAATCCCCTCTCTACATCTATGATTGATGGGACAACACAACTGCAGGAGTCCTTTGGAATATAGAATATCCAAGCCAAGGAGTTCTTTGCAAAAACAAAGTCAGAATTGAGTGTCCATAAAATATAGAATGTCAGAGCTGGGAGGGGCCTTAGAACAGGGGGTATCAGAGTTGGGAGGGGCCTGAGAACAGGAGGTGTTGGAGCTGGGAGGGGGTCTTAGAATAGAGTGCCAGAACTGAGAGAAACCTTAAAGACCATCTGATTCAAGTACATGTCCAAGGTCACCTTCAGTGAGTCAGTAGCCAAGCTGAGCCCCCCAGTTCAAGGCTCCTTCCCTGGTCCTCATTGTCCCTGTCCCAAGAGCCTCACCTAGCCAGCTCTCAGGACCCTCCTTAGTGCTCTGGCTCTCTCCTGTCTTTAGTTTCTTCTCTCCATCCTGGGATGGGGCTGAGCCCAGGGGCAGATTGAGATATGACATCCAAGCTAGGTGCCGCTACTCCTGGGCCCCAGGTGGGTGCATGAGAGGTGCTGCCCCCCCCAACTCACTAATGAGTGAATCCTTCCAGAGCCAAGCCCAGGAGGGCTTTGGCTGCTCTTCATGCTACATCTCTGTCCCTCTGGTCAATTTGCTTTTCCTAATGTCAGGCCCCTGTGGAGCCGGTTCATCTGTCGCATAGCAACTGGCTGGCACTGCGGGGCCATCCATGCATAAAAGATGCCCATGCTGGCGGGGACACTGGGGTGAGGATTTGCAAAATTAGAGACAAGTGCAGCAGGACAAGGAATGGGGTGTCTGGCTCAGGAGGAGGGTAGGGGATGGAGTGGGGAACTCTTCTTTTCCCATTCCTACCAGTAGAGGTTTGGGTGGGGGGAGTAATAAAGGTTTGACCAGTGACTGCCAGGGACCCTGAGGAGAAGCAGCTTGGCAACCAAGTCAGTCCTGAGCTCTTGCCCTCAATCATACAGTACCTGGTTTTAAGGCCAGGCAAGCAGGGTTTGAACTGTGATAAAGAGCCCAATCATACATATGAGGAAATTTAGAAGAACCTTCTCATTTTATAAAAAAAAAGAAGCTGAGCCCCTGCAAGGTTAAATGGCTTGTCCAGGGTCATGCAATAAGTGTCAAAGATGAGGTATGAATTTTGGCCTCCTGATTCCAAGTCCAGTGACTCCCCAATACCCTACACTGACAAGATCACCTAGTGATGTGGAGCTAGATCCTCTGACTCCAGAGTCTGAGCGCCTTCTATAATATCATGCTGGCAAGTCATCTACCTTCTCTGGGACTCAGTTTCCCCATCTACAAAATAAATCAATCAATAACATCAAGAGTTGGGAGGGGTCCTTAAAGATTTCATTGACCAATCCCTTCATCTTACAGAAGAGAAAACTGAGAGCCAGAGGAAAAAAAAAATAAAGCCCATTCAAGATTAAAAAGACAGTAATTGGCAGAACTTGAGATTCAAACCCAGGTCTCTTGTCTCTCGATCTAATGCTCTTCCTATTTATTGTCTGAGGCTGCCTCTCTAGACAAAGTGCTCTCCTAAAGGACTTTATCATCAACCCTTCTTACCTCATTCACTCTCCATTCCCAAATTGCTCAAAGAATCTGTGTTCAAAGATCTTCCTGTAGGAGTCAGAGGCTCCTGCCTATTCCTAGCTGTGTGACCTTGGAAAATTCACTCTTATCTCTGATTCCTAATAGCAACGGTCACAGCCTTCTGTAGCTCCCTGATCTCTCTCCTTCCTAGAACTCTTTGCCCATTTTGTTCTTATTTATCTGTGCACACATTCCATCCCCTGTAGAATATACTCTTTTAGAACAGTTCCCACAAAACAGTAAAAGCCTCATAAATGCTTGTGGCTTAACTGACTGACAAGAGTTTGTATTGGATCCTGGGGGTAATGGGGAGCCACTGGAATTTATTATGTAGGGGAGTGAAATGGTTAGACCCAAACTTTGTGGGGGGGGGGGGGGTTCTTTTTAGGTTTTTGCAAGGCAATGGGGTTAAGTGGCTTGCCCAAAGGCCACACAGCTAGGTCATTATTAAGTGTCTGAGGTCGCATTTGAACTCAGGTCCTCCTGACTCCAGGGCTGGTACTCTATCCCCTGTGCCACCTAGCTGCCCCTAGACCCAAACTTTGGGAAGAGCACTTTGGTAGTTGTACAGAGGATGGATTGAAAAGGGATGACTAAATAAAAGCTTATTTCTAATTTAGAAGAGAAATGATGCCTACAAGGATGATGCTATGTGAATGGAGAGGAGGGAAATTAGATTTTGAAGGTGGAAACAGCCAGATTTGACAACTAATTAGATATGCTAGGTCAGGAAGAGAGGGAGGAGTTGAAGACGACTCAGAATTACAGTGTTTAGGGGCGGCTAGGTGGCGTAGTGGATAAAGCACCAGCCTTGGAGTCAGGTGTACCTGGGTTCAAATCCGGCCTCAGACACTTAATAATGACCTAGATGTGTGGCCTTGGGCAAGCCACTTAACCCCATTTGCCTTGCAAAAATCTAAAAAAACAAAAACAAAAAAGAATTACAGTGTTTAAGAGTTGGAAGTCTCTCCATTTCCATCTGATCTAAGTAATACATAAAAAGAACTTTTACTATACCATACCCAGCAAGTGGTCATTCAGAAGACCTCTAAAAAGGGAATCCCAGAACCTCTGAAGGCATCATTGTATATTGTCAGGAAATAGGATGGAAGAATGGGCAAACAAAAAATGGTGGCAGAGGTGCTCAAGAGAAAAAAGAGAGGGAGAGAGAGAATGACTCCAGATGTTTTACAAACAAAGCCTCAAGAAAAACACAGTTTGGGCCTATGCTGAATTATAATTCCTCAAAGAGATGAGGTAAAAGGTTTTTTTTTTGTTTTAGGTTTTTGCAAGGCAAATGGGGTTAAGTGGTTTGCCCAAGGCCACACTAGGTAAATATTAAGTGTATGAGACCGGATTTGATTATTAAGTGTCTGAGATCGGATTTGAACCCAGGTACTCCTGACTCCAAGGCTGGTGCTTTATCCACTGCGCCACCTAGCCGCCCCCTAAAGGAGTTTTTAAAATATTTTTTATTAATGAAATAAGAGTACTTGGAATATTGGAAAAGAAAAGAGAGCTATAGAAAAAAGAATAGGAAAATATTCCTCTTGGCACAAGAGGAAAAAAACCTTGCTCAAGCAACAAACTCCCTGAAAATTAGAATGGAGCAGTTTGGAGCCTATGACTTCATGGGGGCAACAAGAAATATTAAAACAAAGTAAATAGCCTGAAAAATGGAAGAAAACATAAGCTATCTCATAGTTAAATCAACTGACTAGGAAAAAGGTCTGAGGAGAAAAAAATGTAAACCTAGACATCATATTTTAAGAAGTCTCAAAAAAAAACTGACCAGATCTTTGATAACTAAGGACAAAGTAGAAATAGTAGATTCCACTATCCCAGGTGTATTATAAACTCCAGAAAAGGCAAGAAGCCCATCATAAATCAATTAATCTTCTTACAGGAATCCCTAGGGAATTAATTTCCATAGACTAGGCAAATGATGAACCATTTGCCATAAGATTAACCAAGTGAGCTACCAAAAAGAAGCTAAAGGACTGAAGATCAAGCAAATACAAAAGGCAAAGATCTCCAGAGTATGTATTCTGTGTTTCTGCTATTTCTCTGTGGCACCTGTGCATGTTCAAAGTGCAAATCTTCAGTGTTGTTATGGTTATGGAATCACAAACACACTCCTTCATCGTTGGTGGACTTGCAGACTTGTAGAATCTTTTTGGAGAATATTTCAGCGGTATAGTAACTGATATAAAAATAACCATACTTGCTAAACCAATAATTCCCTTGTTAAGCATATACACGGAAAGTTTTCTCAGGAACAACAAACCGTTTCTTCAAAAATATTCCTCCTGCTGCTGCTGCTGCTTCTACTGCTACTACTTCTCTTCTGCTGCTCCTACTATCATGACTACCACTACTGCTACTTATTATTGTGCTGAAAGAAATGACAGGTAAGATGGCTTGAGAAAATTTTAGAAAGACTCACATAAAATGATGCAAAGTGAAGTGAGCAGAACCAGAAGTTGTAACAGTAACACTGTACAGTGAAGAATGGTGAATAATTTGGCTATTCTCAGCAATACAATGATCCAAGACAATCCCGAAGGACTAATGATGAAGCATGCTATCTGCCTCCAGAGAAAGAATTGTTATGAGACAGAAGAAAAAATGCTATTTTTATTTTCTTTCTTTCATTTTTTCCTTTTATTTGAATCTTCTTATACAAAATGACTAATATGGAAATGTTTTCACATAACTGCCCATGTATAACCTATATCTGATTGATAACCATTTGGGGGGATGGTGGGGTGGGGAAGAAGAACAATTTGAAATTCAAAAATTTAAATAAAATTTTTTTTAAAAAAGGAAGGATCACTGAGCTTCTGGAATCAAGGAATAGCTATGAGGCTTTTCCTATAGAGGGAGGAGAATGGTATCAGGAGGACACAACTCCTTTGCCTCCAAAGACTTAGGTGATGCACTTGATGTCTGATGTGTGGCTACCTAATAATGGCTAGAGAGAGAAAATTAGTTGAGTTTGTAAACTTCCTGTTCAGGGATCCCAAAGCAGCTCCTTCACTCCTGGAAAGGAACAACAGAAAGGTTTCCTATCTTCTTAAAGTATGAGAAGACTTTCCCTTAAGGTCATCTGAAGTATGTTAAATCTGTTCATCACTACCCAATTCTGCTGATGCATTTTGGGGAAAAATATCACCAAAAGGAATCTAAAAAAGGAGGGTGTCACAGTGGATAAAGCACTCACCCTGGAATCAGGAGGACCTGAGTTCAAATGTGACATCAGGCACTTAATATTTACTTAATTGTGTGACTTTGGGCAAGTCACAACTCCATTGCTTTGCCAAAAAAAGGATGATGGAGGGGCGGCTAGGTGGCGCATTGGATAAAGCACCGGCCCTGGAGTCAGGAGGACCTGGGTTCAAATGTGATCTCAGACACCTAGCTGTGTGGCCTTGGGCAAGCCACTTAACCCCATTTACCTTGCGAAAACCTAAAAAAAAAAGAATGATGGAATTTGGGGCAAAACTGAAAACTGGTCTGACTCTGGTGGTGTTTTCATCAATCTGACCACATAAACATAGGAATTTCAAAACCAAACAAAAATAAAAAAATGGTCCTTTGTTTCCTAGGGCCCCTTCAGCTTTAATAATAATGATGACTGAGGATGCTCAGAAGGTAAGGGGACAGAAAGTATGCAAAATCACCCATTTGGAGACTAACTCCCAGACGTCACAAAGATATTGGTTCTCTAAATATGAGAGACTTATCCAATGACCAACAAGGGAACCTGCTGCTGAAGGAGCTAGGTCATACACCTCTACCATTCTCAAAACAAATGAAGCCAGAGAGCAAAAGCTGCACCTCCCCCCAAGTTTTCCCTGGAAAGGGAAAGAATGGAGTTGACAGAGTAACCAATTCCATCATAAGCCAGAAGACAACCAGAAACATCATTTCACAGGACTTCTCCAACATTTCTAGTAGAAGATAAAAAAGGGGGAAATTCTATGAATTTCTAAATCAAGCGTTCTTAAGCTTTTTTAAAAGTCTTTTGAGAATTGCATTTTAATAGAATCAGTTTCCCTTGTGACCCTTTGTATTTTATTTTGTGCATTTATAAACATAATTCAGAGAAGTGGTTTTTTTGGCTTCATTAGACTCCTGGAGGGAGCCATCACACAATAAGGTGACGATCCCCTGTTCTAAATTAAATCAACACATATTTTCTTGTAGATTCTAGAATTAAAGATTTGGAAGGAACCTCAGCTGTTTTCTGGCTTAACTCATACCCCAAAGGAACACCTATTATGACATACCCGATAGATGGATAACCAGCCTCTGCCTGAAGATCTCAAATTTAGAAGAACCATTTCCCCCAAACAAACAAACAAAAAAAACCCTTCTGAATCAGGTCCTCCACTTTGGGAAAACTCCCAGAGTTACAAAATTTGTCTTGACGTGAAGTTCAACCTTCTTTGCAGTTTTTTCCCATTGTCCCATCCAGGGCCAAAGAGAACATATGTGAAGAACCCTCTTCCATGTGATACCCCTTCAAATACTGGAACACAACTATGCACTACAAGTCTCCCTCTCCAGGTAAACAGCCCCCTCGTTCTTTCAGTTGATTCTCACAGGACAAGATTTCCAGGTTCTTTACCATCCTTCTTTGATTCAGTAACTAGAATGAAAAGATGACAAACATAAGGATTGAAAAAATGTGTATGTGTATGTTGAAATATTTAATTCAGCATCTACATTCAGAGAAAAACCATGGTTTGACTACAGACCAAAGCATACTATTTTCCATTTACATTTTTTCTTAATGTTTATGGGGTTTTTTTTTTGACCTCATGGCTTTTGGGTTCCCTTTTGTTCTGATTCTTCTTTCTCAACACAACTAATAAAAACGTAAATATGACCTGTATCAGATTACTCACTGTCAAGGGGAAAGGGGAAGGGAAGGAGGGAGAATTATGTGGAACTCAAAATCTTAGAAAAGATTGCATGTTGAAAGTTATCTTTGCATGTAGTTGAAATAATAAATAAATTAAATCTTTAAAAAAGGAAGAAATATATAGTTCAAAAATAAAGAATGATAGACACCTGAAATTTCCAGACTGCCCAGAAGCCTCATTACCTCTGGATCATGAATGATTCCTTTGGGGAGTGGCTTTTGACTCAGTAGCTGTTGAAGTCACTTCCAGCTCACAGACTGAATTTTATCTTCAAGAAAAGAATGAGGCATCCCCAGTCATAATATACAAGCACCAATAACATCACAAAAAATGAAACTGTTTCTATTTTAGCAGAAAGGAAATAATAAAGTTATTATAAGGGGACAGGCAGGCTTTCTCAAATGATATTTCACAGCAGGTCACATCTTTAGCTTCACAAAATCACTGAAAGATGGAGCTTAGACAAGACCCCACTGTGCCTATTGTTTGTTGTCTATTTTTAAAAAACCACCTGTGAATTGGTCAGACAAAACATTGCCTTTCAAGACACTTTTCCTGCAAGGAGATCTTCCTTGCATATGCCAAAATTGTGGAACGACCAAACCCTGGTGACAATCTTTTTCAGTTATACTCTGATTATTCATATCAAACTAGTTCTAAAACATGGAAATGCACTCTGTACAAAGATGCCCTGCACCATCATGGAGGAAACCCAGGGCAATGGCCAAGTTGAAGCAGAATTTCCTATAGAGAGTGAGGCAGCTCAGACGCTGCTATTTGGAGTTGATAAATTTTTGAACTCCCCATGTAGAGGAGGAGCCAGCATCCTTCCAGTCACCCAGACCTGAGCTTGGAGTCGTGCTTAGCTCCTCACTTTCTCTCAGTAGGCTACACGGCCCATGGCATCCGCCATGTTCAATGGTTGGCAAGTGTGGTCAGTTCCACTCGCTCAACATGAACATACAGGACACTCATCCAACCTCATTCATACCTTCCCTCATCCTCCTATGATGCTCTAATTTCCAGTTATCCCGGAGCTCTTTCCAGTGCTGCTTTCTCAGAGACCCTCCCCAGAGACCACTCTCTGTTCCACTTTTTGAGGCCAGATCTTAGCTTTGATGAGTCCCCACTCATCCGGGACCCACTCAACACTGTGGCAATCCATGGTGCTAAGGTTGAAGATTTATTTCCCTGCTATGAGCCTGAGTGCTAAGTTTTTCTAAGAGTGAGTGTTTCACATTTGAATTTCCTCTTTGTGGCTGCTCCTAGTGGGGAAGGTCATTTTAGGTTTAATTTGACAGAAATTAATAATTGGGTTGAAGAAAAAAATCACACGTTGGGTGGCCTGGAGCCAGGGATCATCAGACAATGAGAAGCAAATCCAACTTCCAATTTAGACACTACACAACAGATGCATGTTTATTAATGCTCCTCAAACACCCTCCTCCAGTCAGACGTGCTTGTTTTAGACAGACAATCATCAGATCAATAATTAGGTCCCATGCATTTTAATAACCTGGGTTTTAACCTTTGATTGTTTTTCATAATCTCGCATTAGTGTCGGATAAGTTGAATGGCTTGCTTAGATGAAAATGAAAACAGGGAGGAATGCTGAAGGGCCTCCTCGTGGGGGGAGTCTAATGGACAAAATACTCAATGAGGAGGAGACCAGGCCCATGCTGAGGTCACCGAGCTCCATGTGAGTAGGCGTTTTGGCTTACCTCCTGGCTCAGTAGTCCCCTTGGGAATTCACTATTTAGGGTCTTTGTCAATAAAAAATGAATAGGTATGTGAAAGATTTCTGCATGGTTTGGGGAGGAAGAGTAATGGTCAGGGCGTCTAGGATGCTATGTGAGCTTGAGCACCAAGTGGTCCAGAGGATAGAGTACTGGGGCCTGGAATCAGGAGGACCTGAGTTCAAATCCTGACTTGGGCATTTAGTAACTATGTGACCCCTGAGAAAAAGTCACTTCATTTCTGTTTATTTCAGTTTCCCCATCTGTAAATGGGGTCCTTGGAAGGTTGTGGTGAGGATTAAATGAGACGGCATTTGTAAAGTAGTTTGCCCAATGCCAGATATATAGTAAGATCTGTACAAATGCTTATTCTCTTCCCTTCTCTGTCTTGGTCCCAGAAGTTTAAGGAATATTGGACAAAATGCTCTCTAAGGCCCTTCCCAGCTCTGCCATTCAAAATTCTACATTCTAGGTGTCCCTTAGTTTTGCCATTCTCTATTGTAAGAGCCCCGCCTCCCTGGGCAAATTATGTATGTTTCTTGCTTTTGATTCTGTTCTCATAGTCTATTAATCTATTCAAAATCATGGCCTTTCCAGGACTTTCTGGGAAGGAAGGTGGGTCCCATTTTACCACCTCATTTTGTGGATGGGGAAACTGAGTTCTGAGTAAGAAAAGTGATAAACCCAAACATCCATCTGGTAGGAAAAGCAAGATTCAAAAGTCAGTTCCTCCTGATGTCTAGACTATGGGGATGAAATTGGAGTCAGAAGACCCGGATGTGTGTTCTGGGTTTGTTACCTCCTTGGTTGTCTGACTTCTCGGGACCCCAGTGTCCCCACATATAAGTAGAAGGGCTTGGACAAATCCTTAATGTTCTTTTTAGTTCTGAAGAAAATGAGCCTGTCACATCTGGAGAAGTGAAAATCAGTGGGGTTTGATCCCATTTTTTATTATTATTATTAATTATTCTTATTATTTTCTCTGAGTTGAACAAGTGACAAGATGTAATAATATATTTATTCGAACTTACTCTTGCAAATCAGAACTTTTTAATATTTTCCTTTCAGATGAAAATGTCATTTATCATCATCTGATGAAGGGCTCCTGGAAACAGTGGCATGCAGAACAAGCCGCTCCCGCCCCAGGGAATGATCGAACGGCTTGTCAGCAAACCCTCTTCTCTTCGTTAATTTGATTTCTGCCAAAAAATCACTTAAGTGAGACCTGGCGAGACTCTCTCCCTCCTGCTGGCTCCCGGCCCCTTCTCTTTAAGCCACATTTGTTAACCTCTGTCACGTGTACTTGAGGATGGTGGGGCAGAAGGATGGGGATGATGAGGTGGACTTCCTCCTTTTATACTAAGCCATGGATAGTAAGGCTGAACCAAGAGAAAAAGATGAGAAAGTTTCTACACCCCAGAATCTCATGGTCACACACTGGCCATTGAGATCATCCGTTGTTCCTCCTTCTTCTCTTTCTTGATCACCTTCTAGCAGAATGATCTTTCCTTCTCTGGACCTCAATTTCCTCAACTGTAAAATGAGGTAGGTGGTCACCTTGCTATAAAATCTCAGACTATATGAATTGGAAGGGACCCCAGAGATAGTTGGTCCACTCTGTACTAAAACAAGAATTCTCTCAATATCATAACAATTATAATTGCAATTCCCATTTGTATAAAATAATTGTTGCTAGTTCTTTGTTCTTGAAGAGGACAGTTTAAGGGAGGGAAGACTGCAAAGTCACTAGCCTCACTCTCTCCTCTGGAACCATCTGGATACAATGGCCAGATATGAATCAGGATAATGGGAGATACAATGGGAGACCTTGGTTTTTAAAACTAAGATCTTTAACAGTCAAACTCAGTGAGACTGAGGACATGTCCATTCGGTGATTAAGACTAGGAGGGGCAACTAGGTGGTGCAGTGGTTAGAGCACCAGTCCTAGAGTTCAAATACCATCTCAGACACTTAATAATTACTTAGCTGTGTGACCTTGGGCAAGTCACTTAACCCCATTGTCTTGCAAAAACAAACCAAAAAAAAAGGCTAAAGGTAAAAGACCTTGACATCAGGGAGATGAGGCCATGACATGCAGATAAGTTAGATTTAAGTGAGAAGGGGATGCTATGCAAAGTCACCAGTCTCGGGTAAGAAAGAAATGAGTCAAAGAATGACTTTTTTTTTTTAACCAAGTCCCCGAAGAAATCAATCTGAGAGGGTTTCTGGCCAAAGCATAAACAATTGCCATTTCCCATTCACTTTGTTTTTACTTTTATTTTTTAGGTTTTTGCAAGGCAAATGGGGTTAAGTGACTTGCCCAAGGCCACACAGCTAGGTCATTATGAAGTGTCTGAGGCCAGATTTGAACTCAGGTACTTCTGACTCCAGGGCCGGTGCTCTATCCACTGTGCCACCTAGCCACCCCTCCCATTCACTTTGAACCCATCAGGATCCAATCATAGACCTTCAACTTGGATCTATTGTTGGTCAATCAACGAGAACTAGAGTGATCTGAGGTCTATAGACCCTTAGGTTTGCAAAGCACCTTACAAATATTCTCATCTGGTCCTCACAATTCTCCTGGGAAATAGATATTATTATTATTATTATCATTATTATTTCCATTTTAAAAATGAAGAACCTGGGATGGCTAGGTGGCGCAATGGATAGAGCACCAGCCCTGGAGTCAGGAGGACCTGAGTTCAAATCCGGCTTCAGACACTTAATAATGACCCAGCTGTGTCACTTAACCCCATTGCCTTGCAAAAACCACAAAAATGAAGACCCTGAGGAAGACAGAGGTTAAGTGACTTGACCAGGGTCACACAATTAACAAGAATTTGAGGCAGAATTTGAACGTTGGTTTCCCAAGACTATCCATAGCACCCATAACTCACATTTCTTCAGCATTTTAAGGTTTACAAAAAACTATCCAAACAGTACTATGTGAAGCAGCAATTGTGATGTTGATTGTTATCATTCCCCTTTTGCAGGTGAGGGATCAGAGGCCCAGTGAGGTTGCACCTGATTACACTGGTACTAAAGAGTATAATCAACTGAGTCACAGACCCTGAGATGACCCTCAGTGTCCTCTAATCCTAGTCTTAACTGCTCAAGAGTCATCTACTCCACACCCATCAAGCACCCATAAACCTTCCACATTCAAGCATATGTCTCTGAGAGTGTGATGAAACGGAAAGTCTTGGATTTGGAATCAGGATCTGTGTTCAAATTCTAACTCTATGCATTTCCATCTGTGTGACCTTGGACAGCTCACTTCCTTCTCTAGCCTCAATTTCTTTATCTGGAAAATGAAGCAGTTGAACCAACTGAACCCCCTAGTCCCTTTCAGCTGTGATTCAGATAGCTCCCTTATAGTATCTTTGGTCAGAGTAAGACTCTATCAACTTGAAGGAATTGGGGTGCTGGGGACCCCTAGAATCCTTCTTTTGTCTTCAATTCTGAGCTATAACAAGTGTATGAAAATTACTCGCTGAAAGTGACATCCCTAGGCCTGAAACTACCATTTTTCTCCTCCATTAGAACAATTTGAACATTGTTAGGCAAAGACAATTTTAAAGTGATTTGAGTCATGACAGAGAGACTCACAACTGCAATATTTATCTTTCAACTCCAGGTGAGGACGTTCCGGGAGATGGGAGATGTGACAGGTTACCTCAGTTCCCATGACAAGTCACATACAGACACCCAGCTCCACTCAGCTTGACTCAACTCGACAGGGGTGCTGATGATTAGGGAGGCTTTCAGCTGGATCTTAACTGATTGATTGGATTTATTTCTGCCAGAGGAAGAAATCAGACAATCACACAATGAAAGATGGAAAGGACCTCAGTGGCCGTCTAGCCCAAGCAATGCATGAAAAAGCCCTCCAAGGAGAGGGCACCCACCTCCTCAGAAGACAGCACATTCCACTTGGGGGTTGCTTTTATGGTTAGGAAGTTTTTCCTAAATTGGTCTCTTTGAAATCTCCTTTCTCTCCTCCTTCCCCCATTGCTCCTGGTTCTGCCCCCTGGGGCCATATGACAGCCCATCCATTCCATTTTGGAACATAGCTCTCTCTCTTTCCCCTGAGTCTTCTCTTCTCCAAGGTAAATACCCACAGTTGCTTTGGTGACTTCTCCTGTGACATAGACTGATGGATGCTGCACCATCTTGATTTAATAAGGAGCATCAAGCAACCTCGCAACATCTCAGTGAGGCCAATAGCCTAGATATTATCTACCTTGCCCTTAATAGATGAGGAAATGGAGGTACAGATTTCAGTCCTTGGATGTATGAAGAAGGGTTTAGAGCTATGGAATAAGGAGATCAATGTCCCCCTGTCCTTGGCTATGCTTAGACCACATGTGGACTCCCATGTATGGTTCTAGGCATCATAGTATGGAATATGGATCTGGAAGGTGTTCAGAGGAGGGCAACTGAAGGACCTGGAGTCATGTCTTGAAGAATTAATTGAACGTAAAGGAAGATTCATGGCAACAGGGAGGACATGATAGATGTGGTCTGTTTGAAGTATCTGAAGGGTTTTCATGTGGAGGCTTGTGTTTAGTCCCGAGGTTGGGGGTAGAATCGGGTCAATGAGAGGTACGGAGTAGTAACAAAGAAGTGGATTTCAGTTTGAAATTAGGAAAAACACTTTAACAATGAGTCCCAAAGTAGAATGGACTACCTTGATAGGTAATGAGTTTCTCATTTTTGGAGGTATGTAAGCAGAGCCTGAATGATGACTTTATGGAGATGCTATAACAGGGACTCCTCTGCAAGTGGCTCTGGGGTCCTCTTGGGTCTCAGTTTCTCCACTTGTAAAATGTAGGGGATGGCATGACAGGAGACAATTTCTCACTTGCTTCCACATTCTGCATCCTCTGATCTGAAGGTTTTCGTCCTTTGGGAGAATCTCTTTACTGGAATTCTCCTCCTGACAATGAGCCTAGCACAGAATCTCAGATTTGGGAAACCCTCTCTACATCATGTGGTCAAATGTTTGGTTCACCTTATCTTTCCTAGAACCAGACCTCCAAGTGATTTCCTAGATCTCTTCCCAGAATGCCTCATGCCCACTCCTTTCTAATTCTCTTTGATGAGCTGTCTCCAATAGAATGAAGAGCAGGGACTGTCCTGCTTCCTTTTGTCTGTATTACAAGGGCCTGACACACAGTCGGCACTAAATGTATGATTTCTCTGCCATTTATCTATTATCTATCTCTCTATCTCTCTATTTTCTTTTTTCCATCTATCCATCCATTTATCTGAGACTGGATTTGACTCATGCTTTCCTGACTCTAGGATTGGCACTCTATCTACAATATCCCCCAGCTTCCTCAATCTCATTCTACTTTGTATTTATTTAGGTCCTTGAGGAAGTGTACAATTAAAAAATGAGGTGAGACAGGACATAGGTTGTTGTTGGGACTATAATCAAGGCTTTTCAGGTGGGAAGGTGAACCCCGAGAGCTTGACCTCCTCTGGCAGAGCCTTTAAACACCCATAGTCCCCTCTATGCTTTGATGAAACATCAGAGGAAGACTTTATAAAGGAATCTTGCCCATTTATCCCTTAAAATTCACTACATCCAGAGGCCTGAGAGCCTACCTTTCTCTATAGCTTCTTCTTTATTTAATCTCTATAGCTTCCTACATTTTGTGAATACTAGTAGAGACCTTGGGTTATTATTGGTTATTCCTCCCTCTCTCCAGATGAGAGGCAAATTACATCAGCACATGCTTTGATATTGAGAAATTTCAATGAAAAGTTGATTAGTGAAAACAACATTGGGAAAAAGGGTTCAGGAACACAGATTGTAAAGCCAAAGGCTTGAAGATTGCATAGAAAGTTTATACCTATAGATCAAAAATACTTTCTCTGAGAAAATATCAGGGAGGCATAGCAAGCCCCACCCTCCAAAACCTCCACACTGATTATATTTTAACAGATAAAAAAATGACTTATTACTGTTGTGGGAGTCATTGCTGAATCAGCTGTCTCTGTTTAGCACTGACTTGTTAGAGCAAGAGCCAAAATGAATCCAAAGATAAAGAAACAACAAAGAGTAAAGATAAAGAAAAGAGATAATGTGCAATTATAATCATTTCAACCTGACCTATTTAAATCAGTTATTGATAAAGAAAAAGGGAAATGGTTAGAAGAATGGACATCAATACTGATTACAACCATTTCTTTCTTTTTTTTAAAGTAATGGGATTAAGTGCTTTACCATTACACAGCTAAGTAAATATTAATCTCAGAGGCCGAATTTGAATTCAGATCCTGTGCTCTATCCACTGCATCACCTAACTGCCCCATACAATCATTGCTTAAAAAGGTTGAATGTAGGTCAATCAATGACAATAACAAAGAAACCTTCTTGCAAGGAGAGACAGAGAAAGAACGAGAGACAGGCAGATAGAGACATACAGAGACAAAGAAAAAGACAGACAGAAATCGAGATAGAGACAGAGAAATGGCGAAGAGACAGATGGGGGAGGTGAACTAAGGGTGATACTAATCAAGAATATAGACCTACTTAATAAGATCTTACTGATGTAAGGATGGAGTAGATTAATCAATCACCCAATTGTCCCTCTCCACAAAAGGTAACTAAGATGTTATACCTTGATATATTAATCAGTCAAGTTCACCTGTATTTAATCAATCAAAAAAAAAAAGCTTTAGATTAGGTGCCAAAAGTCTTTGAAAGCCATTGAATGAAATGGAATGGCATTGCATGGCAAGTCTGTTTGGATTGGTTGAGGAGATTTGGTCATGCATCAAACCAAGTAAACTCATGTAGAATCAGGGGTTTTAGCCTAGAGAGAACAAGTAAGAATCACCGGAGTGAAGGAGGGGCAGGTATCTTGATGTCTTCCCCCAACTCTTTCCCAAAGGCAAACCTTGTGAACTTTGGAGAGTTGGAGAATTTGGACTTCTCATCAGCATCCTTAGAATAACAGTAACTGGTGATGGTGTCTGCATCATGAGCCAAGGACAAATCATCCATATTGAAGAAAGGTCAAAACTACAAGGAATCCATCAGAGAGCTGCCCAACTCCTAGGGCTCCATGAAGGGGAAGTAGGAGTTCGATCTAAAGGAATCCTAGCAGCTTTATTCTGTACTCTTTACAACATGAACTTTCTGTGTTTGAACTCACTTTTCCATGGACTCCCTCTGAATTTGTAGGAGAGCTGTTTTGTATCTAGTAAGCTAGTCTTACTATACCCCTACCTTAGCAAATGATGATTCTAAAAGCTAAATCTGATTTGTTGCCATGAATTGATAATCATTCAGAGCTACACACTGGTGGGGGCTTGTAAGTTATGGAATTCTAAGCCACCCCTCCCCCACCCCCAGCTCCTCAGTTGGGGGGTGGGGAGAAGTCATGGTGATGCTCTGGGGAGCCTGGCTTCCAATGCAGGTAGGGATTGAAAGACTAGCTCACAGAGCATTCCATTACCTAGAAAAAGATGAGTAGATAAAAAATATAAGTAATTTTTTTTTTTGTAAAAGTGAGAAACGGTAGAGGAAACAAAAATAAACAAAATTTGCTTAGAGAATCCAACTAAGTGAAGTTGCTTTTGGGGCACTGAAGAATGATCCTGAAAGGAAAACCAAAAAGGAGATGAAAAATGGAAAAGATTTGTAAATATTTTTATATAGACTCTCTTCATCATCGAGGACACCAGAGTCATTACATTCGTTCTTTAAAATCATCCCTTTGATGGGCTGTATAAAAAGGCAAAAATGTTCCAGAAAGAACAACAAAGAAGGGGAAAGTTTCTGCATGAGAGTAAGACTCAAATTTGATGACACTGAGGGATAGATTCTCAAATTAAGCAAATGAGAGGGGAGAGAGAGAGAGAGAGAGAGAGAGAGAGAGAGAGAGAGAGAGAGAGAGAGAGAGAGCAAGCACACACATGCATGCGCAAGGGGGAATGTGAAGCATTATAATTAAAAAATAAAAAAAGAAAGAAAATTGTCATCTGAAAGAATAGCAGTCACTCCTACCTACTTTTCTATCTATACAAAAATTTTATGAGAGTGATCTACACATGCATCAAGGACCTCCTTGGTGAAAGTATGAGAAGGAAACATGGAGTTTTACAAAGGATATTCTATAATAAGGAGGATCTTTAGAATCATTTAATTGAAAGGTGGAGAGGAGAGATGTCAAACATAAGCCCAACATGCAGCCCACAACACACACAAAGTGTAGTTCAAATCAAATTAAAAATAATTTCAAATATTTCTTTTTAAAATATTTTACAAACATTTAAATAGTTAAGAAATCAATCCTTCATAAAACATTTTAAAATGCTGAACAAAAATCAATAAATATACAATAAACATAAATAATGTTAATATGTGCTTTTCTAAATCAGTATGTGCCCAGAGAGATCTGTAGGTGCAGTTTAGTGGCCCCCATTTCATTTGAATTTGCACCACAGGTGAGGAAAATACAAAATTCCACTGTGCTTATTTGTTGCTTTTTTTAAGTGTTTGATTGAATGGAGCAGGCTCTCCTCTGACAAGTTGTCTCTGGCACATCTGTCAAAATCATATGAGTTTCCTTGAAAGATGTAACAACAAAGATAACTCTATTCAAGGACTCTTTGATTATTAACATCAGGCAAATTATAAATCATGGAGACAATTGCTTGGCAAATGTATTCATCTCTGTCATGGAGAATGTCCAGTACAGAATTCAAATGGAAGATGGATTCACAATGTACTATCCAAGCTTCTCCTTCCTCTATCAGAAGGCAACTGTGAAAGGTCCCCAAATTTTGGTGTATTCTAGGTGTGCAGAAGCATCCATCCAAAACCATGAGCCCCAACTGATGTGCTTCTTTCACCAATCTACCAGAAGACACATTAGTTCAATTCAAAATACATTTATTTATTTTTTTTGAATTAAAGATTTTTATTTGAGTTTTACAATTTTCAAAATACATTTAATTCATCTTAATAGTTGAACAAGTGAGGAGAAAGATACAATGTTATACAAATATGTTTCCAAATCTCCAATGGAGAAAATGATATATATTTGACCAGAAAATTATCATGGCAGAAAAACATGAAAATAACATATGTGGAAGAGAATATACATAGGTACACATATCCAGGGCATGGCTCTAGAGGGCACACCCTGGGAATGTGCACAATGTGTATAATCAGAGCACATTCATAGCCAGGGCTCTGTGATACTTCTGATGTTGCAGAGAGGTTTGTTCTCTTGGTGATGTCACCAGGTGAGTTGCTTTCTCCTCTGAGGTGGATCCTTCTGACTCTCTGGTCTCTGCCATATTATTTTCTGCTAGGTATCTCCTCTCACTTCCAGGTGGTCTAGATTGTCTTCTGCTACCAAATATTTATTTTTGCTGAGATTTGAAAGGTAGTGTGGTAGTGAAGAATGACTAAGGATTTGGAGTTGGTTGTTCAGTTGTTTTAGTCATATCTGACTCTTTGTGACTCCCTTTTTGGGGTTTCTTGGAAAAGATACTGAAGTGGTTTCCCATTTCCTTCTCCAGTTCATTTTGTTTTTGTTTTGTTGATTCGGTTGTCTGTCTGTCATCTATATATCTATCTATCTATCTATCTATCTATCTGTCATCTAGCTAGCTAGTTCAATCATCTCTGTAGTCTATATTTATCTATCAATCTATCAACTAGCATTCTCTCTCTCTCTCTCTCTCTCTCTCTCTCTCTCTCTCTCAGACTCTATATGTGGATAAAAAGTTTGACTGAACAAGGGGAGAAGACTACCTTTAGGAAATTGTTCTTCTCTTTTACCAAGTTTTGCCCTCCCTAGAAACATCTAGGTGGTACAGTGGATAGAGTGTTGAACCTGGAGTCAGGAAATTCTAAGTTCAAATTCAGCCTCAGATCCTTACTGTTTGATCACTTAACTTCTGCCTGCCTCAGTGTCTTTAACTGTGAAATGGGAATCTTAACCACCCAGGGTTGTTGTGAAGATCAAATTAGATACTATTTGCAAAGTGCTTAGCCCAGAACCTAGCACATAAAAATTCTTAATAAATATCTTTTCTCTTCTCCCTGAAACAAAGATCTATCTTTTAAACACTAATATTCTTGTGCTGATGTTGTAGGATTTCCTCTTCCTCCTCCTCCTCCTCCTCCTCCTCCTCATCATCATCATCATCATCTACAGCCAAAAAAAACTGAAATAAGAAATCACCCAAAGATCAGTGGAGAGGCAAATGGTGGGTGTGAGTAGGCTTCAGTACATTATAGAAAAGGAATAATACAGGGATAACACAGTAATGGATGCCATCATAGAAAAGCATGACCAGAAAAATGAAAATATGGTATGATGAGGGATAATTAATTTACCACTGAAGATACCTGTGAAACCACCCAACCCAATCCTTTCACAGATAAGGAAACTGAGTCTGAGAAAACTTAAGAGATTCTCCTCTAGTGACAAAGCATTAGAGAAGAGAAAGAGGTGACAAATAGTCTGAAGTATTGAAAGAAGAGTCAGAGAGGATGAAAGAGGGAATCCTGGGGGGGGGCACTTTAGTTGTACTTCAATCAAACGATGAGTTGGAATAGAAAAGAAGAGAAAGATGGAGGGCACTCCAAGCTTAGTGAATATCATGAGCAAAGTTACATAGGGCAGAATGGGTTGGGGAACAGTCCAGTTTGGCTGGGACATTGTTTATTCCAGCCATAGAAGTCAACTTCATTCTGTAGGCAATATGGAGCCATGGGAAACTTTTGATTAGAGGGATTGTGTGTCTGAATGAGACTGTTTTGGCAATAATATGAAGGATGGATGAGAAGGGACAAGGAATGCAGACGAAAAGACCTATAGGGAAAACCAGTAAAATAATCCAGGATAGAAGTGATAAAGGTTTCCAGTTCTAGTGTCACAGAAATGTGAACAAAAAAGAGGGTATGAACCCAA
The DNA here is from genome assembly GCF_037893015.1 of Macrotis lagotis. Lineage (NCBI taxonomy): Eukaryota > Metazoa > Chordata > Mammalia > Peramelemorphia > Peramelidae > Macrotis > Macrotis lagotis. The sequence goes on from NC_133659.1 coordinate 28,353,368, forward strand.
GCAATGGTGTGGAGATGGAATCAGCTGATTCCAGTGTAGCTGATTGGATACAAGAAGTATGGAGAGGAAGGGTCAAAGATAACCCTGGGGTTATAAATACAGGAGGGCAGTAAATGGTGGGGTCACAGCCCCAAATCATTAAATCCAAAAGAAGACCAGGCTTAAGGGTAAGAGGATAAATTTGTTTTGGGATAGACTAAGCTGGGAATGCAGACAGGAGATCCAAATAGAAATATCTAATGAACAAGTGGAAATGTGGGTCTCTAAAGAATAGGAGCAGTGGCAGAGTCTCTTGACTGAATTCAAAAAGACTCATCTTTCGGAGTTGTTTCAGATACTTTTTATCTTTGTGACCCTGGACAAGTTACTTAATTAACTCTTTTTACCTCAGTTCCCTCATCTGTAAAATGAGTTGAAAAAGGAAATAAGGAAAGGAATAAGGCAAACAACTCTAGTATCTTTGCTAACCCCAAATAGCGTCCTGAAGAATTGTATAAGATCGAAACAACTAAACAACAACAAAATGGTAGCCATGGGAGTGAATAAAATTGTCACCTAAGAAAGTGAAGAGAATAGAGACCAAAGGCAGACATTTGTGAAAAGCCTACTTTGAGGGCTTGGGAAAGGAAAGAGAGAAATAACAGGAGACAAAGGAGAGTGTCGTTTGTTTTTAACCTAAGGGAGGAAAGATGATCTCCAGAGTTAAAGACTACAGAGGTCAAGGAGGATGAGGAGTGAAAAGGGTCATTGCATATGGTACCCAGGCAGTCATTGATGACCTTTGAGAAAGCAGCTCTAGGAAGATGGTAAGAGAGGCAGCCAGACTGCTGGGGGCCGATGAGAGAGTAGGCAGACAAGAAGTAGAAACATAGGGCAGAAACAATTTTTTCAAAAATTTAGCAGTGAAGGGCCAGCTAACTGATGAAGATAGCTTTCATGTTTCCTTTGAGTCTTCCCATTCCGGGGAAATATACCAATTCCTCCAACCAAGCCTCATATGTCATGGACTTCAGATCCTCACCATTCTAGTTGCCCTCCTGATGACAGTCTTTAATTCAAACCATAGTTCCCAGAGCAGAACACAGTTGTGCAAATGAGTCTGAAGAGGAGAGAGGACCATCGCCAGCCTGCTTCTGGAAGCAATACTCTTTGGGATGCTGCCCAAGATGACATTCACTTTTTAGCATTCTCCATCACACTGAGCAATCAATAAGTATTCGTCTATTGGGTGCCCCTATGATCCTGGCATTATGGTAGGAACCAGGGTTAGTTTCAAAGACAAAAGTTATTGTTTCATAAAAGAACAAGTAACTGGACTAGAACCAGAACTGGTAGGCCCCGAGTCTGAACCTCATCCAATGCAGGACTGGGGGAGGTATGAAAGCAGGGAAGGAAAAGCCCATTGAGCCCCCCCCCCAGGAAGAAGGGCATCCTGCTTCCCAGATGGCCACACTGGCGACTGTTTGCATGCTCTCTCCTGAAGTGTTTGTGGGGCTCCGCAGCCTTGTTTAAATTCAGGCGAAGACCTTTCTGCACCAGCATCGCAGGCTCTCACTCATGAGCTACACATTTAATTCTCGGTGACAGATGGTGCTGAGTGGGCGGCGCTGGGGGTTGGCGATGGATTCGGGAGCCGACAAAATCAATTACAGAGCCCATGTGCTGACTTCCAAAGAGCAGGGGAATGAAGCCAGTGTACCCCCTGCCTTCTACTTTTGGGGCCACCTAGAAGAAGAGGAAGATCCCAGGCTCAGTTTCTTGTCTTGTAAAATGAGAGGGTTGGAGCAGATTGGACTCCGAGCTCCCCTCTAACTCTAAAACACAAGGCTTGGTCAAAGCCTATTCCTATTTCTGCTGCAGTTTGGAAATTCTAAAGCCTTCCCCTACCTCCTCTGACCCTGCTAAAGTCCACTGAGGATGGGGGGCTCAGTTATTCATCCAACAAACGTGGATGATATGCCTTCCTAAAATGGGGCATCCAGAATCTAACAACACTTTATTTTTAAAAAAATTTTTTTTTAATTTAAGGCAATGGGGTTAAGTGACCAACACTCTCTTTTTATTTTTATTTATTAATATTATTTTTGGAGGGTTTTTTTGCAAGGCAATGGGTTAAATGACTTGCCCAAGGTCACACAGCTAGGTAATTATCAAGTGTCTGAGACTGGATTTGAATTCATGTCCTCCTGACAACATTCAATGTGCTCAAAGGGGACAATTTGGTGACACTATCAATTCCCCAATCCTCAACATTTTAACTATGAATGCTATTGAGGATGATGACTAGAATTTTGGATTTAGAATCAGGAAGATCTGAGTTTGAATCCTGCTTTTATAATCCTGGGGAAATTGCTTAATCTCATTTAACTTCTGTTTCCTTCTCTGTAAAATGGGAGTAATAATAGCCTCTATCTCCTAGGATTTCCATGAGGATCAAAGGAAAAGACATCTGTAACATGCTTTACAAACCTTGATATTTTCTCTCAATGCTAGTCACCCTCATCATCAGTTTTTTTGGCTTCCACGCCATCTCATTGACTCCCTTTGAGCTTATAGACCTCTAAAATCCCCCAAATTCTTCCAGACCCACTTCTGGCTGATCACGCTTCCCCCATATATTATTGGTGAAATGACTTTCTGGATCCTGAGGATGAACTGGCATTTATCCCTTCTCAGATTCAACAAAAGGTTCTTGCCCTTTGGGGTTTGTTGCTGCTGTCCAGTCGTCTGACTTCTCACGGACCAGACTGCCCATAAGGTTTTCTTGGCAAAGACACTGGGCTGCCATTTCCTTCTCTAGTGGATTAAGGCGAATAGAGGTTAGGTGCTTTACATACTAGGAAGTAGCTGTGACTGAATTTGATCTCGGGTCTTATTGACTTCAGATCCAGTATTCTATCCATTGAGCCGCCTAGCTTGTACTTCCTTGGCAAATGATCTTTCCCAGGTCACACAGCTAGTACGTCTCTGAGGCCAAACTTGAACTCTGATCTTCCTGATCCTACATCTAGTACTCTAGCCACTGAGCACACTAGCTGTCCGTCTAGCTTCTTTGCGATCAGAGAAACGTCTCACTAAAAGTGAGGCTACTTTAATAATAATAATGTCTTGCCAGCATTTAAAAGTCTCTGTGACATACATAGGCTCAGCTAATTTTTCCCCAAATAATGCAATGAAACTACTTTTGAGACTTAACAGATCCAGAGGACTGAGGTACAAGCCATTGTCATGGGCCACCCAGTCTCCCAATGTACAAGGAGTCCAAGACCCTTCAGATCTGATGGATTTTCTGCTACTGTGAGTGTCAGTACACTCTCCTGACCTGTCCCATCATTCTATGAAGAGACGTGGCTATGGTATCCTTGATGAACATTCATTCCATGCTACCATTAAGTAAACTCCTACTAAATGATTGGCAATCTCCAACTGTCTCATTTCATTCTAATCCTGAATCACTGACTGGCCCCAATTCAGCTGCCTTCTGCCCTGTGACTTCCCTGGACATCTAGGGCTTTCTCAGCTTAGAATATCCTTCTGCCTTGCGAGTACCCTCCTCCCATGGTTGGGTTACTTCCAAGGTCTATTTTGGGATGGACCTAGGCTTCCATGTTTCATCCCCCTCCTGGTTGTGTATTACTTTCACCTCCCTCATTCTTAAGTCTTTTAGCTTTCTTCTGTATGTTGTCCTTAAGGGCAATCTTTCTTTTTCCTCGAACTTGTATCTGCAACACTAAGTTCATAGTAAGCAGTGTTGCCTATTACCTGCCTGTGTGAAGGTTAAAGAGAGGGCTTAGCTATCCTCTTAGGATCTTTTCAGGAACAGAGCCTATGGACCTATAATTCTTCAGAGATTGTGAATTTGGGGGGGGGGTTGTCTTATTTTGCAAGGCAAATGGGGTTAAGTGACTTGCCCAAGGTCACATAGGTAATTACTAAGTGTCTACGGCTATATTTGAACTCAGGTCCTCCTGACTCCAGGGTTGGTGCTCTATTCACTGAGCCACCTAGTTGCCCCAGAGATTGTGAATTTTTTTTTTAGGTTTTTTTTTGCAACGCAAGTGGGGCTAAGTGGAAGTGTCTGAGGTCGAATTTGAACTCGGGTCCTCCTGACTCCAAGGCTGGTGCTCTATCCACTGCACCACCTAGCCACCCTGAGATTGTGAATTTTGACCTTTCCTTGAGGCATAAATTTCCTCAAAATGCAGTCTATCAATCTTCCAGTCTCTGCTCAGCTACCTGCAATAATGGGGGAAGTCTATTCCTTTTTGAATAGTGCTAATTATTCAAAAGAGGTGAGAGCTCTTGCCTCATTTCCCCTTATTCTCTCCTCCTTTGCTCCAGGAGTGACGGCAAAGAAGCCCTATTACTCTTCCTTGGTTGTTTTTCCATCATCCCTCCCTCAGTGGTTTTTGCAAGTCATCTCTTCTCTACTGCTCCCCATAGTCAAGATGAACTAGTCCATAGTTACCAGCTCTCTTGGAAAAATAGAAAATCAAAGTATGTACAATATATTTTAAAGTTTAATTGGCATCATTAACATCACCTTCTATCGGTTTCTACAGTCGACACAATCAAGAAAACAACAAATCGTCTTGATTTAGAACCTTTGCCAACCAAAAGTTTAACAATCTGTTCTCTTGAGCCGGTTTGAGCTGACTCCAGCACATTCCTGCCTATAGTACACACCTGTTCCCCCTCAGTAGAGGATCTTCACTTCAGCTTTACCTAGAAAATAGAAGCCATACATCATGAGGTCTTCCCCCCTTCCATCTGTTCCACAATCAGGTTGTACCATTCGTCATTTTCTTCTCTGTTGCCCAAATCTCTGATGAAAAGATGGTCCTTCTCTTTGCCTGGGCTATCTCCCTCCACTTACATAATTGATCCTTTCCCTCCAGGTCTTTGTCCCTTCAATTCATTTTTTTTTCTTTCTCTAGACTTAAATCTCTCCTCATCCACTGTTTCTCTCTATTCTGTCTACAATCATGCCTAATGGATAAAACCTCTGGCCTCTGCTATCCCCCTGGACACATCTTATATCTCCCTTCCCTTTCACCATCAGACTCTTAGAAAAGCTGGTGTCTCCAATGTTTTTACTTCTCTCTCTATATATATACGCAATTCTTTGTGGTCTGCTTTCAGATTCATTGCTTGACTAAAACATTAAGACTCTCTCCAAGGTCACCAATGGACTCACCTGTAAAACCCAGTACCTTTTCTCAGGTCTCATTATATTTAAATTCTCTGCACCCTTTGTCAATGTCAACTACCTTTTCCTTCCAGATATTCTCTCCTCCCTCAGTATCTTTTTTTTTAGGTTTTTGCAAGGCAAATGGGGTTAAGTGGCTTGCCCAAGGCCACACAGCTAGGTAATTATTAAGTGTCTGAGACCGGATTTGAACCCAGGTACTCCTGACTCCAAGGCCGATGCTTTATCCACTACACCACCTAGTCTCCCCCCTCCCCCAGTATCTTAAAAATTATGAGTAATAAAATGTTCACGTTGGGCTTTAAAGTTGTCAAAGGACTTTATATGCGATCTTATTTGACCCTCACAGAAATCTTGCAAGGTAGGTACTATCATTATCTCCATTTGTCAAATGAGGGAACTGAGGCTGAGAAGTAAAGCAACTTACTCAGGACCACATAGCCACTGGATTTGAACTCAGGTCTTCCCTGATTGCAGTTCTAACACTCTACCTGCTGTATCACCTAGCACTTAGCCCTATCATATCATCATCACCTTTCCCTGGATTATCATATTGCCTTCTGAGCTCCCTTCCAACAATCTCTTCTCATCCTAATAAACATCTACCTCCCCTTAGAACACCCCTTGGAAATGTATAGATTTTATTATATAGGCCTTCTTGAAATTGAAATCTATTGCCATATTATTATGAATCTTCTCATGTTTTGCTGTGCAAATGACATTTTTCTTTCTTATTTTGTATTTAAGTTTAAAAATTATAAAAAAAGAATTTGAACCTAAAAAAAATTCTACCCCCTTGGGGTCTGATGGGGTCTATATGACCACATGTCTGCTTAAAGAAGCTCTTTGCTTTCCTATTTCCAGAAGAACTTGGGGGTGAATATTTCACATGCATCTATCTCTCTACAGAGGTCAAAGGTTGGGGGTGAGGCCTGTCATCCCCCTAGGATGGAAAGTTCATCCCTTCCCCTTTCAGCTTTCTCTACACAACTCTTGTCATTTGGAGACTGATTGCCCCCAGTGAACCAGGGAATTTTGTAGTTCAAAACTAGGTGTCTTCTTATAGCCACAGACAATGAAATAGATTCAAAAAGTTTATTACTCAAGTAGTCTTATTGTCCTGCCAACATTGTAATCTTTATTTTTTCTCTGTGTCTCCCCAGCAGCAAGCATAAAGTATTTCTCCTGGTAGGTGCTTAATAAATGTTCATTGAATTTTTAGAAGATTAAATTAAAAAAAAACCAATTAGAATTATTTTGTCTATCTTGTATCTGGAGTAGCTAGGTGGCAAAGTGGACAGAGTACCAGGCCTGAAGTCAGGAAGACTTATCTCCCCAACTCAGATATTTATTAGTTGTGTCACCCTGGGGAAATCATTCAACTCTGGATGCCTCAGTTTACTCATCTGCAAATGAGCTGGAGAAGGAAATGACAAAGCACTTGAAAATAAAATGGGTTCACCAAGAGTCAGCAATGACTAAAACAACCAACTCAACATCAAAAATGAAGATAGACATTTCATCAACTTCCCAGGATTACATGAAGACCAAATAAGAAAACATATTCAGTGTTCTACAAACCTTAAAACTATATCATTGTTAGCTACTATTATGAAGTACGTTTAAACATATTCTTCATAACTATTAAGTATGTATATAATTCCCATATACAAAGTATACAAATGTATGCAAAGTTGCTAGATGAAGTTTAGGAAGCAGGTAGCAGTGGGGGGAATCAATCAACAAACATTTATTAAACACCTAAAACGTTCTAGGACCTGTACTAGGTGCTGGAAAATCTTCATGCAGAAGATTGTGCCGAGATTGTGCAGAGCTGCATCTTAAATGAAGCGAGGGATTCTGAGACTGAAGGAAAGAGAGAATACATTCCAGGGATGGGTGACTGACAATTCACAGGCATGGAGATGGCAACTATAGAGTATTGTATGAGAACAGGGAAAAGACAGCTTGGCTAGATTATAGTATTAGAAGTGAGTAATGACGATGAGTCTGGAAAGATAGTAGAGTATGAACAAAACAGAAGAGATTCCATTTGGTACTAGAGATGTCTGAATAATAATGTTTATTCTCCATTCTTTCGAAGAAGACCATGACATCAGGGAGGTGATGCTATCACAAGCATGTGAATTGTATTTGAGTGAGGGTGGAGGTGGTGCAAAGTCACCAGTCTCACTTTCTCCTCTGTAGTCATCTAGGTCCAGTGGCCAGATATGAATCAAGACAACTGGAGATGGACCCTGATATGAGGCAATTGGAGTTAAGTGACTTACCCAAAGTCACATAGCTAGGAAGTGTCTCAGGTTAGATTTGAACTCACATCTTCTTGACTTGAGGACTGGCACTCTACCCACTGTACCATGTAGCTGCCCTTACCAGAGATTCCAGGGAGCCACTGGAGGGGGTTGAATAGAGTCACATAGTCAGTATAAGAAAAATGCATCTGTGTGGAGGATGGATTGGAGTGTGGGAGAGACTTGGGGTAGGAAAATCAATTAGCAACTTGTAATAATTTAAGTGAAAGTGATAAAGTCTGACCCCAGTTGTGTAAAGGGAGAGAAGGGGTAAGATTCAAGAGATGTAAAGGCAGAAATGGCAAAATCAGAAGCAATACTGGCTATGTGAGGTGAGGGACAGTGAAGAGTCCAGAATGATGCTGAGAAAAGTAGAAGAGGGGTGACTTTGAAAAAACTAAGGAAGGTGGGAAGAGGGAAGGATTTAGAGAGAGGTGGGATAATTTCACTTTTAGATGTTTTACTTTAAGCAACTCTAATATCCAGCTTAAATGGAGAATAGTCATTTGGTGATAAAGGAGTAAAGTTCAAAATATGGACTAGAACTGAATATATAGATCTGGGAAATAATTGCATAGAGATGATTGATTTATGGGAGCTGGTGAAATTAGGGAGGAGAGAGACAGAGACAAAGAAGGAGAGAGAGAGAGAGAGAGAGAGAGAGAGAGAGAGAGAGAGAGAGAGAGAGAGATCATGGCCCAAGACAATGATCTTGGAGAATACCCACAGCTAAGGGACATGACATGGATGATGGGCCTGCAAAGGAAGCTGAGAGTAGTGATAAGATAGGTAGGAAACCACCCAGAAGACAACAGGGCTGCAAAACCCTAGAGGAAGAAGTACACAGGAGAAGAGGGTGACCAACAAGACCCAATGCTACAGAGAGGCAAAGAAGGACTAAGACTGAGAAAAGGCCATCAGATTTAATTTTGGAGGAAAAACTGTTTCAGATAAATGATGAGGTTGAAAGCCAGTTTACCAAGAGTTGAAGAGTGAGAAGAGAGTAAATAGGGGTCTTATGTGTAGACAGCTTTTTCAAGAAATTTGGTTGAAAAAGGGAAGAGAGTCATGGCAAGATAGCTTGCGAGTATGGTAGGGTCTAAAGAAGGTTTGGGGATTTTTTTAGGTTTTTGCAAGGCAAATGGGGTTAAGTGGCTTGCCCAAGGCCACACAGCTAGGTAATTATTAAGTGTCTGAGACTGGATTTGAACCCAGGTACTCCTGACTCCAGGGCTGGTGCTTTATCCACTGCGCCACCTAGCTGCCCCTGTTTTTTTTTTAAGAAGGTTGTTTTAAGGTTTCAGGGAAGGAATCAATTAATAGGGAGAGACTGGAGATGAAAGAAAGAAAAAACAGAGGCAGGGGTTATGGAGGACTGAGGATGCAGTTTACTGAAGAATATGGGAAGGAATGAGAACAGATGCACATACATGAAGAGGGTCAGCTTTGGCAAGGAGAAGGACCATCTCTTTGTCAGAGACTGAAAGGAAGAGATGGTGGGAGAGGGAGTCAAAGAGGTGAGATGAAGAAAACAGGAGCTCACCTCAAATGACCTCACTTATTTCATCAAATTAAGAGACAAGATCTGAGGGAGAGGGAGAAGGGAGAGGAATGGAGGGTAGAGTACAACAGCTTCTCTGAGTAGTAAGATAGGGAATCAAATAAGGGAGAATCCAAAGAACATCAATATATGAGTTTGAATGGCATGAATTGGTAGCATACCCCACTCAGCACAGATGTGAGACTTGCTCCTTCATTCAATGACTTGTGAGTAGAGATGGAGGAGGCAGATGGCTGGAGTAACTAAGGATTGAGGTTTGGCAAGAGAAGAGCAGCAACAGGACAAGGAGATAAGGTTTTCAAAATGAGGTGACAAGGTAAGAGTTGAAATGGCTAGCTACTTGGTTGAAGATGGAGAGGAAGGAAGAGGAATTAGAGCAGCAGTATTTGCCTCAGAAAGTATAGTAGGGGAAAGGGAGGTCTTAGTGATGATGAAGAACAGGTGTGGGAGGAGGGAACCACAGGAAGAGTGATGGAGGTTGCAGTCAATTGGGGAACATCAGCACTTCTAATTAGGGAAGTGGAACCCTTGTAAGGTATTGTCAGATCTAATGTGTAACCATGAGTGGTGGTTGAGATGGAGTCATGGAATTTAAAGGGGTTGACAAAGTGAAAGATTAGGGAATTTGAGAAAGTGACTACATGGATATAAAGAAATCTAGGATGAGAGTCTAAGAATTTCCTATAAAGTTATGACTCACATTTTTCAAATATCTATGTCATCTCCCCCTCCAAAATGAAAGTTCTAGAACTATACTTCTTTTTTTATTATTGATATTTTACTTTATTTTCCAGTTACATGTTAGGAAAGTTTTTCATAATGCATCCACTTGCATATTTATGTTACACAGTTTTCTTCCACACTCCCTTCCCACCTCTCTCCCCTCATTGGCAAACAGTCTAGTGAACATTGGATGTGCACAATTGTGTTTAACATCTTTACAAATTGTTCAGTTGCTGTATGAGGAATCAAGACAAAGGGACAAGAAAGAAAATCATGGAATAGGAAGGAAAAACATAAGAGAAATTATAAGAAAGTGAACATAGTGTTCATTCAGATTCTGTAGTTTGTAGTTTTGTTCTGTTTTTTTTTTTTGGTCTGGATGTGGATGGTGTCATCCATAGCAGGTCTCCTAGGGATGACCTAGCTCTCTGATGGGAGTAAGGACACACTCTTGTTTTGCTCCACTGGTGACTGGGAAATCTCAAGAGCATCATCCACAATCCAGAGCCCAGGCAAGCATACAATACTGACATACAATACTGATAAACTTTTCTGAGCAATCAAATTTTGACATAATTTTCTATAAACCCTCATGACTGATGTTATCAAAGGCCTTGGTCAGATCTACAAATGTTGTATACAGACCTCTGTTCTGTTCCTGGAATTTTTTCCTGGAGTCATCAGGCAGCAAACATCATATTGACTGTTCCTCTACCCTTTCTGAAGCTACACTGGCTCTCAGGAAGGTGCCCAACTTACAGGTGAAGGATCAGCCTATTGAGAAAGACTCTGGCAAGAATCTTACCAGCAATGACTAAAAGAGAAATATGCTTGTCACAGGATAAGCTATTCCCTTTATCTTTATAGAGATAGATGATGGAGGAGGCATCCTTGAATTCTTGAGGAATAACCTCTTCATGCCATATAACCTGGAAAATTTCATCAGTTTTTGGATGAGAAATGGACTCCCCACTTTGTGGATCTCAGCTGGAATAGATTCAGTGCCAGGTGCTTTGTTACTTGAAAGCAACCAAATAGCATTCAAAATCTCTTCTTAAGTTGGAACATCAGCTAGGGACTGATTGGCTTCAACCAGAGGTAAATGGCCAATGGCTTCTGCATTGCTTGATGATGTTCTATAAAGACCACTATGGAAGTGGTCAGCCCATCTCTCTGGGATCAAGTTCCTATTGTTAATCAACGTGGATCCATCAGTACTGAGTGGTTGAGATGTCTTTGGCCCATAAATAGCCTTCAGGGCATCATAAAAGCATTTTGGTTTGTTTCTGCCTGCATAAAATTGAATTTCATCTGTTTCCAGCCATGTTATTAAACATCTTCACTGAGGATGAACATGGTCTCAACTTGAAAAGGCTACAAGCCGAGACCAAAGTGGAGGGAGTGTTGGTGCATGGTCTTCTGTTTGTAGATCATTGTGCATCAATGCAGCCTCTGAAGCTGAGATGCAGCAAAGTATGGATCAATTCTCTGATGCTTATGTTCATTTTGGTCTAACAATGAACATCAAGAAAACAGTCAACACCACACCATTATATGTGGAACCATCAATTACATCAAATGGAGAAGTTTTGAGGACTGTGGACAAGTTCACTTACCTTGGCAGTGTCCTCTCCAAGGAGGTACACATTGATGATAAGGTTGACACTCGCAATGCCAGAGCTAGCTCAGTATTTGGGAGGCTCTGAAAGAAAGTTTGAGAGAGAAGAGGTGTTAGACTGAGCACCAAATTGAAGGTCTACAAGGCTGTTGTATTGACCTCATTGCCAGACCTGGACAGTCTACCAGCGCCATGTCAGGAAATTGAATTGCTTCCATTTCAAATGTCTCAGGAAGATTCTGAAGATCACTTGGCAGGAGAAGATACTAGACACTGAGGTCCTTTCTCAAGCATTCCAATATTATTGCAGAGAGTGCAACTACGATGGACTGGACATGTTAGAATGCCAGACATATGCTTGCCAAAAAAACCATTTATGGAGAAGTCCTACAGGGCAAGCATTCACAAGGGGGTTAGAAGAAGCAATACTGAGAAACCCTGAAGGTCTCATTGATGAACTTTAGAATTCGGCGTGTACAGCATGGGAGACACTGACACGGGACCGCCCAGCATCAATGAGGGTTACTCTATGAGGAAGGCAGAATTGAAGCAACTCGAAGTGTGGCATGAGTAAGTTTAGAGTACCCACCCCAGGTGTTTACATGGACTATTTGTGCCCAACCTGTGGTAGAGCATTCCGAGCTCGTATTGTTCTGATCAGCCACAGTCGGACACACTGTCATTTGTCTCATACATAGTGATGTCATTTTGACCTTCTTCCATAATAAAAGACAAGAACCAGCTCTGAACTGCTGAGAGGAGCTGCATCCATCATAATTGATCAACTCACAATGTTGTTACTGTGAACAATGTTCTCTTGGTTCTGTTCCCTTCACTCAGCATCAGTTGAAATACTATATTTCATCCAACTTTATCACCTGCATGGGGCTATGTAGGATTGTGTTCAGATAAAGACCAGCATCAATCAATCAATAAACCAATGTGCATAGTTATTAAGCTCTCTCTATAGAGAGGCAATATCACCTATTGGATAGGGACACAGCATTGAAACCAACAAGACCTGGGTTCAAGTCCCACATCAAACATTAGCTCTGTGACCCTGGGTAATCTTAATCTTTCAGTAACAGACAATTCTCTGAGACTCTGAATCATAGAGGAGGTGCTTGACTTGTGTTGGCAGAGAGGAATTCCCTATCCAAGAGTTCTCTAAACTAATGAATTAAGTCACAGGTACAGTTCCTACCCCTATTCCCAAATGCCAGGTAAACAGAGGCACAGGCCTTTGAGGTCCCTTCAAACTCTGAGATTATGTGATAAGGATGCACTATTCCTGACTAGGTTTTCAAAAAATTATTTCAAATGAATAGGTCATCCACCATCTTAGAAGAGAAAAACCAGAAGAAATCTGAAAGGTCACTAAGCCACAGACTCAGAATCTGAAAGGACCATTTGTGACATCCTCTCTGGCTCATTCCTGAAGAATGTCTGATGATTTCCAGGTTTTTGGCTCCAGGATTTTTGGGTAGAGAAAAGTGTCTTCTTAGGATAGTCCTTTCCACCTTTGGTGGTTCTAGCTGTTGGGCTGTTTTCTTCACATTGAGCCTCTCTACAATTTGCACCTGTTGCTGCCAGTTCTGTCCTCTATGGCCAAGAAAAACAGGTCTATCTTGGAAGGACAAGAACCATTTAGTTTTTGCCTTTGTATCTCTAGAACCTAGATCAAGTGGCCTGCACATAGTAGATGCCTAATATTTGTTGAACTGAATTGAGGCTTGTCTTCCACCTAATTGCCTTGCAAATATCTAACAGTTAGCATATCTTCTTTAGACTAAATGACCCCCATTTTCCTTTAATCAACCCCCACATAGCATTGGAAACTTATCCCCCTCCTCTCTGCTTCTTAGAACTCAATTCAAACCCTACCCTTTGTGGGAAGCCTTTTCTAATGTCCCCATTATATTTATAAATATTGACATAAACATTTTCTTATCAATTAGAATGTAAGCTTTTTGAAGGCAGGGATTGCTTTGTTTCTGTCTTTGCACAGTGAGTCTTTAATAAATCCAAGTTGATTGAATGTTCTCCAGTCCTCATCATCTTCCCTTCCAAATGTGCTCCAGCTTATCAAAGTCCTTCCTGAGACTGGCTTTGTTGGGTGATTTCTGCCAAGTCACATTGTCCATTCAGATTAAGGTCAAATTGGATCTCTGGAAACGCAAAGATTTATTTGTTTACATGATTGTGATAATCAAGTTTGGCTCTTAGACTACAGAACATAGGTTAGAGCTAGGAGGGATCTGGGAACATGAAATGTTGGAGATGGGTGGGAACTTAGAACAGGGGAAGTCAGAGCTGGGAGGGGTCTTAGAACAGGGGAAGTCAGAGCTGGGAGGGGTCTCAGAACAGGGAATGAAAGAGCTGGGAGGGGCCTCAGAACAGGGGATGTCAGAGCTGGGAGGGACCTCAGAACAGGGGATGTCAGAGCTGGGAGGGACCTCAGAACAGGGGATGTCAGAGCTGGGAGGGGGCTTAGAACAGGGGAAGTCAGAGCTGGGAGGGGCCTTAGAACAGGGAATGGAAGAGCTGGGAGAGGCTTAGAATAAGGAAGGTGAATGAAAATCCTTTCAGAGAAGGAAAGTGAGCCTCAGATAAGAAAAAGGAAAGACTTATTAGACCTCATCTTGTATAAAATACCTTCTATAAAACCTAATATAAAACCTGAGTGCAGCCTTTAATCCATAATTTTTTCAGCTATTCCTCTCTATATAGGTACATGTAGGTATATACTAAAAAAGATACAACCTAGGATATTTTATTTATTTGTCCTATAAAAGAAATCTGATTGAATGGGATGGTCTATACTCAGACCAATACAGATTTAGAGAGATGTTGACTACAGGTCTTTCCCAGACATAACCTGCTCTGGTAGAAAGAGAACTGGACTTCCAGGTCTGAGAATTCTCTCTGAGTTTGCTGAACTGTGTAAATTTGGACAAGTCAAGTCACTCCCTATCATTCCTCTTCTATAAAATGGGGATTACCAAAAAATAAAAAATAAAATGGGGACTACTGTGATTTGCAAGCCCCACCTTTTGAGAAGAAAAGTGGAGAAGAAAAATAAACATTATTAAGCATCTGTGATAGGCCAAGTTCTTTGCAAATGTCTCATTTGATCCTTACAACAATTCTGAAAGATAGGTGCTAATATGATATTATTATATGATACTATCAGATTATTATCATATACAGCTGAGGAAATTTAGGTACAGAGTAATTAAGTAACTTGCCCAGGGTTACCAGGACAGTTAAATAGCTCAGTGGTTAGAGAACATGACCTGGAGTTAAGAAGATCTGAATTCAAATCTGTGTGACCCTGGGTAAACCATTTAACCCTGTTTACCTCAGTATCCTCATTTATACAATGACCTAGAGAGGAAATGTCAATCCATTCCATTATCTTTGTCAAAAAAATCATAAATGGAGTTATGTAGAGTCGAACACAACTGAAAATGACTGAAAAGATTCGAACTCCCATCTTAAACTCAAGGCCCAGCAATCTATTTGCTATACAGGAGTTTGCTCTAGGAGGAACATGAATGTGTTGGATGAAGGGGAGAGGTTTTTTTTTTTATCCTTTCCCTCTACAACCCCAAGCCCCTTAGGCCATCCATCTTCCCATTCACCTCCATTCACCAGGAAGAGGTCCCTGCCTTATCAAGGCAAATACCCTTCCTCAGAGAGAGCAGGTAGAGATAGTGACTAGGCATCACACACCTGGTAACTTTATATGTGCTACTGAGCTAATCTTAGATCAAACCAGCCCCCTCCATCTTCTGTATATCATCTCACCTGTTTAACCATTTACGTATTATCAGAGCTAGGAAGGACCCAAGAACAGGGGCTGTCAGAGGTGGGAGGGGGCTTAGAACAGAGGATGTCAGAATCAGGAGGGGTCTTAAAACAGGGAATGTCAGAACTGGGAGGACCTTAGAACAGGGGATGCCAGAATTAGTAAGGGTCTTAGAACAGGGGAAGTCAGAGCTGGGAGGGGTCTTAGAACTGGGGATGTCAGAGATAGAAAGTACCTAAGTGCATCAGGGGTCTCAAGGATCATCTGAATAGGTATCTTCCTCTCTACAACATACCCACAAGTGGGTACCTGGTCTCTGAATAAACACCTCTAGGGTGAGGGTCTGAATACTCCCAGTCATGCATTTTACCACTGACCAACTTTGATTGGAAAGTTTTCCTTATGTGGAACTTAAATCTACTTTATTTTTCCTTATTTTGCCCTTCAGAGACAAAGAAAACATCAAATTCCTCTGCCACAGAATTGTTCAAATACTTGGAGGCATCTCTCAATTCCTTCATCCTCCCTTTCCACAGTCTCAAGCATCCCCATTCCTTTAACTGGTCTTCTGATGACCGCATCTCTAGGCTTCTTCCTAACCTGGGCGCCATCTTCTTTATGTTCCACTTGGTCTATGTCCTTCCTCAAACACAATGTCTAGAACTGAACCCCTGACTCTAGCTGTGGCCTGGTTAGGGCCAAGGCCACAGGACTCTCATCCCCCTCATTCTGGACACTGAGTATCTCTTGGCAGATCCCAGGATTCAGCTTTAGCATCATGAGTGGATGAGTAAAGCTACCCAGGATATGGCATAGCCTTCATCCAAATGGGCAATCTTCTGGGGAAATGCACTAACCCAATTTTGCCTTCTCCTGCTCCCCTCCTCAAGTCTTATTTCTTAAATTCATTGTCAACATCATAACTGGATTTCCAAACTTGTCCCTTTGTGCTCACTCTCAATTTGTATGGGGAGGAAGGAACAGTTTGACATATTTTCCCTATAAAGAACCATTTAGGGGATAGGTATTGGCCTCAGATCCATCACTTCACTCATTCCTTATACAATAGAATGGATCCACCTATAATGGAAGTAGCAAATGATGTCATAATTGCCAGAGAAATATTAGGATTGGGGTCTTGAGATGGGGCCCAAATTCTGGGAGCAAAATGCCTAGTTCATTTTTTTTGACCAATCTGTCCTGAAAAAAAAATGGATTCTGAAACCCTTTCATTGATTAGTTTACTAACAGCAAATGGCAAGCGATATCAGAACCAGAAATTCTGACCATCCAGAAATTTTCCCAGTAATGTACTTGAGCTTTGACAACAAGCTGGAGGATTTTCTATCAGTGGAAGGGTGGGGGGGAGGCTAGAGAAACATTCTTCCTACTTCCCTTAAACGAACACTTCCATATTCTCATGTCTATTTAAATCTTAAGTGCAGATTACGCCTTTTTCTCTCCTGTGAAGACACTTCTGTAAGATGCAACCTGATTCTTGCACAAATAAGAGTTCCACAAGAAATTTATTACCTATTACACCCAAAAGAGCTAACTCGATAAAGGAACAGTGTGAGTCACTTTTTGGACAGTATAGAAACTCGATTTTAGCTTCTAGAAATCAAATGTAATTTCCTTCAATATTCTCTTCTCCCAGTAGAACAGAGGAAGGGGAGAAGGTGGAACGGCCTACAGATCTTTGGATGGAATCCCTCTGAGGTCACTGCGGCAGTGTTAGACTCCAGTTTTTATCAAATTCTCCAGATGTTTATAAAACTGTCCTTTTGCTCAGTTAGTTCTCTCGTCTCCAGGTTAGATGTAGGGTTAAATGAATTTAATTGGGTAATTCTTGGTATATAGATCAGACCAAAAGACATTTATTGCATGCCTCACGTGAGCCAGGCCCTAGGTATAGGAAATAAAATCAGTTGATTTTTGCAAGAGGAAGTGAATGAGTTCGCTGCTAGAGACCCAGTCCTTAGAGTCTGCAGGAGAAAAGACTCTGAAGAGACCCAAGAATGAGGGCTCCATTGGGAAAGCCTGAACAGGTGATGTCTTCATTACGTCACTAAGTGTTCAGTATCAAATACTGGTGCTGCCTAAATCCAAGTCCCTTTTATGACATTCAGTTTTGTGGAAGTACAAATGCTCTTTTATTTACAACCCCACACAAAAAGATCTAATGAGGACAAGCCATCCTGCTTCCAAATAAGCACATGATTAATTGTGGGAAGAGATGAACGAGGATGACCCCAATTGATGAGCTTGTCCCTGTCGGAGATGCCCCGAGGACACTCTGGCTGTTGGAACAGTTTACATAAGACTTGGAGGGGGGATGATGTAGGTGACAAAACTCACTAGACAGCTCTTTTCCTCTTTTCTTTACAACCCCGTGTCACTGAAATGATGCTAAGTAAATGCCACAGGGCTTCTAAAACATACAATAGCTGAAACCCTACAAACTGGACCATCTCCAGGGCCTGGGGAAATTTAATCAACCCAACTTGCCTGCAGCTGGTCAGACCCTAAGAAGGGGTCACATATTCTACCTTGTCAGCCTTGGGAGATGAAAGGAAAGACTGCCAGCAGGTTTAAGCAGAGGGGACAGGGCCCTAGAGAACATTAAGATTTGTCATGGAGAATGTGACCAAGGGACACTGCTCACCATTCCTCCTGCCAACTAGATGGCACAGTGAATAGAACACCAGCCTTGGAGTCAAAAGGATGGGAGTTCACATTCAGCTTCAGATAATTAATTTTCACGAGCTGTGTGATCTTGGGCAAGTCACTCCACCCTGACTGCCTCACATCCAGGGCCATCTCTCAGGTCATCCTGATTTACCTCTGGCCACTGGACCCAAATGGTCCTAGAGGAGAAAGTGAGGCTGGGGACTCAGCACAGCATCCCCTCACTCAAATCATGGGCATGAGATGGCATCACCTCCTTGATGTTATGGCTTTCTTTGAAAATGAAACAACCTCTGAATATTTGAAAGAGCTGGGGTGGGGCGGGGGGGGGGGGTGAGGGTGAGGAATAACTTCTTAGGATAAAGCTATTTAGATCCCACTTCCCTCTAGGATTTTGAAGGCTCTACCCATCTGTCCATCTGGGAAACATTGCAGCAGCACAAGAGGGTCAAAACAAGGGCATGATAACAGACTTTTTTTAGACCTGACAATACTATTTTTTTTATATGTAACTCTTAGGATTACAAGGTCGCTTCATTCCCAGGGAGCAGAATGAACTTAATTTGTGCTTTCTTTCCTTAAAAATGGTTTTGTTCTAAGACAAAACAAAATGGCAAGGTATTTTGAAAATCAAAGAGCCAATGACCTTTAAAGTTCATCTGGATGGCACCCAGAGACTTGTAATTATTGGAAAATTGCAATTTTATTCGATTATGGTAACCAAGGGGATGTCTTGCTCCAAGAATTCACAATCTCACCATGGGCAATTCCCTCTATGCTAACACAGACTAGTCCTTCCATACCTGGCCAATAATCTAATGAGTAACTGGCTAGAATGACTGGTCTTCTGGCAGCCAATTCCCTGCCCATGAGTACTATCTTGGTAAGGCCTCAGATAGATGGCAGTGGAGTCACCCCCAAAGTCTATTTAATTTGGCAGAACCTATTGAGATTATTAGTCTTCAAGAACCCATAGTTGTAAAGGGGCTTATTTAAAACTATTTTGCTTAGATTTTTAACCCCAAATACTTTCCAACTTTCAGGTTTATTAAGGTATATTAAGGATTTGGGAAATACAGTTTAGGAAAAAAGCAACATTTAAAGAGAGGATCCCAAATCAGTAAAGGGGCTCACAGAAGTGTAGTAACTATCATCAGTTTTTTGGTATTTACCTCTCTCCTAGCAAAAATTGACTTAATGTTGTTTAAAGTTTGTTGTTTAGGTTTCTATTCAAAGGATAGTTATTAAAATACATAAAACTGTCATTGTGCTAGTATTAATGGTGAATCTTGTGGCCTTCTTGGCTTGGCCAAGTCTTAGAATCTGTTCCCATTCACATTCATAGCCATTAAGCCCATTCAAGTCTGAAAATCTTGGATTTTTTATACTTTATTTTTCCAACTACAAGCACAAAAAGCTTTCAACTCATTTTTTTTCTGATTTTGAAGTCTACATTTTGTTGCTCCTCCCCCCCCCCCATCAAGGAATCTTATATAGATTATACCTGTATTCCCAATAAGAGTATTTGGATTTTTGGCATTGGCCAGCAGTTGACATCAGATTTTATATTACTTTTTGAGTTGTTTGAATCACCAACTATTAAGTGATGACTTGACTTGAAATGGTTAGATTTGGTTATATACAAAAATTTTATTTGGAGGAATATTATGAATCAAATATATCATTGTAATATGGCATCTAGGTTTATGTGCCAGCCCCACCATTATTAGTCAGCTCACTACATTCAGCCTCAGCTTATTCATCCTGTGCATGGGGACAATCTACCTCATAAAAAAATGCCATATTAGCTCAAACATCAGCTACCTGCTTCCTTCAAATGCTGTTTAAAAAAATGTGGCCTATTAATAATTATTTTTAAGTTCAATCACTAGCATTTATTAAGTACCTACTACATCCAGAGCATGGAGCTATATGCAGGGAAAATAAAAAGATAAAGCAAAAAATCCAAAAGGACTGCTCACTAGTTCACATTCAAATGACATGAGAACACAAGTGTACAGACAGACATGATCATCTGAGGATAAAGGACAGCACATTAACAGCTAGGCAATCAGCCAAAGTTTCCTGTAGGTGGGACGCAAAGGAAGCTATGGATTAGCTTGTTGAGGCTAACCTCCAGTGAGCAGCCTCAGTTAGAAGCTGAGATGAGGGTGAACATGCCAGACCTGGGAGGTAGCCTTTGCAAAGACACTCTGAAATGTGTTTTTTAGAGAATGTGGGCCACTTTAACTGAATCATTAAATGTATGAAAGGGAATGATGTGTTATCAGTTTGGTAAAGTAGGTTGGCTTCTGAATGAGAAGAGCTTTACATTAAACAGGGGCCATAGGAGGCCACTGAAGTTTCAGGAGCCTCTGCTCTGAGGGACACAGTCCTCTTCTTTCAGAGAGCCATTTTTAATGAAGTAGCTAAACTATAGGATTTTGGTATTGAGAGGCTTTGAGAGCAATCAGGATTATCACGCAACTGTTCATAACAACAAAAATTCTGAATAAATGCATTTAAAAATCGGCAAAGTCCACAGCCATTCTACACACTTTCATTTATTGTCTGGACAGTTAAAGTACAAATAATTCAAACACAACAAGATTAAGAAAAGAAACATTTACAATACTTTTCCCTCTGAAATGATCTAAACTAGCAAGGTTAACATGAAGTCATTCATTGTAACTAAAGTATACAACTGCCTGGTCCTAAGAAAGCTTCTTTTTCCCACCCCCTTTTCCCCCCAATAGTAAACACATTGTAGAGAAAAGATTTTGGCAT